>NW_007726476.1:66302-72202 GCF_000696425.1 Galeopterus variegatus
CTGACTCGTTTCACTCAGTATTATTCTTTCAAGGTCCATCCATGTTGTTGCAAATGGCAGTATTTCATTTGTTTTTATAGCTGAGTAGTATTCCATTGTGTAGATATACCACATTTTCTGTATCCACTCATCCGATGATGGACATTTGGGCTGATTCCTGCTCTTGGCTATTGTGAAGAGTGCTGCAGTGAACATTGGGAAACAGGTATACCTTCGACTTGATGTTTTCCATTCCTTTGGGTATATTCCCAGCAGTGGGATAGCTGGGTCGTATGGTAGATCTATCTTCAGCTGTTTGAGGAACCTCCAAACCATTTTCCATAGGGGTTGCACCATTTTGCATTCCCACCAACAATGTATGAGAGTTCCTTTTTCTCTGCAACCATGCCAGCATTTATCTTTCAGCGTCTTTTGGATTTTTGCCATCCTAACTGGGGTGAGATGGTATCTCAGTGTGGTTTTGATTTGCATTTCCCGTATGCTGAGTGATGTTGAGCATTTTTTCATATGAGTGTTGGCCATTTGTATATCTTCCTTAGAGAAATGCCTGCTTAGCTCTTTTGCCCATTTTTTAATTGGGTTGCTTGTTTTTTTCTTGTAAAGTTGTTTGAGTTCCTTATATATTCTGGATATTAGTCCTTTGTCGGATGTGTATTTTGCAAATAAAATAACTTGTTTTTTAAAATTAACTTCTGGGTTCCAAAGACCTGATAAAAAGTTTCCACACTGGTCCGGAGGCCAGATAGCTGAAGATTCATCTGTTGAAAAACATAAACTTTGTTTTCCTGTGCTCCCACAGCACAATTATCAACACAGAAAACCGACTTCTAACTTTTGTGACCAAATGTGTGAGGGTTTGCCCCCCGCCAGCAAGCAAGCAACCAGTTCTATGGCAGGTACCAGCTGGGTGTCCTCTAATTCAATTCTGATACTACCTGCAAAGCTGCAGGACTATGCCAGTTGTTGAGTTACAGCAATAGCTATGCTAATTGTCTGGTTAAAGCAATTCATAACTAAAGCCTAAATGTTTCATTAGTCATACTAAGTTTCCATTTGTATTGTCAGGGCTAGGGCTCAAACTCTTCAAACCCATTGTACAGACTGGGTCACCAGACCCCTCACATGCAGGCCCACGCTTTGTAATTGGGAAAGATCCTGGGAGCCACTGGCAGACTACACGAGCTCAGTCCTCAGCAGTAGCAGCAGTGGCGGTGGCCTCTCAGGGCATCCCAGGGGCACTGGCAGCAACAGCCTCCAGCAGCAGTAGTGGCCCCCCCAGGGGGCAGGGGCAGCACGCTGTGGATCAGGGCCACTCGTCCTTTATACTTAAGCCCAAGTCCGTAACCCAGGACACCTGGGTGCACATGTGCAACTACAGACGATAACCAAAGAACACCTGGGCTCATGTGCTTGTTTACATCAAATGCTCAGCAAGATTCTGAACATCAGAGGGGCCCTGACCATTTTCCTTCACTTTCTCTACACTACCTACCTGGAGTTAGCATCAGATCCCACAGGTTCAGGGCTCAGTCCCCAAGACTCCCTGCTCCTCCCCCCTTCAGATACCAGTTCGAAGTCCAAACCTCTGGAATTTTTGACCAGCCAGCTATAAATTAGGATTCCCACAACCCACTCTTTGGGTTTGAGTAATTTGCTGAGCGACTCCTAGAACTCAGGGAAACACATTTACCCATTTATTTTAAAGGATATTTTAAAGGATACAAATGAACAGCCAGATGAAGGTCTGGAAGGGTCCTGAGTTCAGTAGCTTCTGTCCCCGTGGAGTTGGGGTACACCATGCTCCTAGCAAGTAGAAGTGAAACCCCCCACATTTGCCATCTGGAAGCTCTCTGAACCCGGGCCTCTTGGGTTTTTATTGAGGCTTTGTTACCTATGCGTGATTGATTAAATCATTGGCCATTGGTGATCAACCTAACCTTCAGTCCGTCTCACATCCCTGGAGGTTTGGGGGTGGGATTGAAAGTTCCAACTATGAGCATGTCGCTGGTTCCCTGGCCCCCCTACATCTGTGGCATCTAGGGGCTTTCCAAAAATCGCTTCATTAATGTAAGCTCAGGTGTGTTTGAAAGGGCTTGCTGTAAATAATGAGAGACTGTCTTTCACCTCTGTTGCTCAGGGGCTACTTCAGGAACCAAGGACAAAAGGCCAAATACTTTAACAAACGATATTTTGATTGGTCTAGCCACTCAGGAAATAACAGGAGCTGAGAGCCAGGAATCCTGGCGGTGGTCGAAAGCCAGAATGTATATACATTGTAATATCACAGTTCAGCACATGCCTGGCACGGGGGTGTGAGTCCTTGGCCATAGACTAGGGCATCTCTGAGGCTAACCTTTGGGTAACATTTGCTCACAGTTGGGTGCAAACCAAGTGGGCTAACCAATTACACATAACTTTAAATATTCCTTTCTTACGTAAAATAAGTAGGTATTTCTTAAGTAATAGCTACTATTTGTTGAGCATTTAAAGACAAGCTAGGCAACTTCATGCTGATCATTTCATTTAATGGATCAGAATAAGCTGTGAGAGCAGTGTTGTCATTGCTGTTTTACAGGGGAGGAAACCGGGCTTAGTATGCTTAGGTGACTTATTTGCAGTCACACTGTTGGTAAATGACAGCTGAGATTGAAATCAAAGTCCTGTATAGCTCCAAAGGCCTTGCTCTTGATCCTTTACACAGCCTCTTACTGTTTTACGTATTTTACCTTTGAAGGCTGTTTACTTCTCAAATTTTATTTTCCGTCCTTAAGATCACATCCAATACAGTCTCAACTCTCATGTTGGAGTTTGTGTAGGAAGTGGTAGGAAATGTGGCAGATTGGGCTTGATTGTGTGAGGCTTTGAGTGACAGGTAAAGGAACAAAACTAATGTGCCACATACTTCCTTTTCATTATTTCTGCCAATCCTTAAGCCACCATGCAGGTAGGTGTTATCATCATTAATTGCCCTTACCTGAGAGTGCGTGGCTAGTAAGTGGTGGAACCTGCACCTGAACCCAGCTTGCAAACCTGTATGCACTTTACCTGAAGTCTTTTCTTCAAAATTGTAGTGACTTCCAGTTTGTGGGCCTGGGCGGGGGACAGCTGTGGAATTATTTTAAAAAATATTTGAACTCCTTTGTGCACCAGGTTTTGTCTGCAACCCAAAGATTTCAGCCTTCATATGCATTATATTTCAAGTATATGTAGATGCTTTTATGATAACGTATAGATTCATTTATTTTTGTTTTTATTTATTTTTGAGGCTGGCCAGTACAGGGATGTGAATCCTTGACTTTGGTTAAAGTCACATTTAAAATGTGCTTTTAAATCATGTTTTCCTAGTCAGCATATTAAAAGTAGAATAACTATTCATGAACTTAAAGGGTCTTCTCTGAACCACTGTAAAATTGATTTTCTCTGTATTTAACCTATTTTTTAGGTAGGGCTTGGCAGCCATTTAACATTCTCAAAGTAAAGGGGAAACCCTTAAACAACGAAAGTATTGAAAGTTATGTCAAAAATAACTGTAGTTTTAAATTTTTTGTTCATCTAAGAAGTAGGATTTTGTTTTAAAAAAAAAGTTTTGTGAAATGTTACTAGTTACCTATATGGCTAATCCATAAAAGTAGTTCAAACAAGTTTTAAGTAGGAGAATTTAAACTATTAGGAAATTGTAGTTTTTTCTCCTTAATTGTGATTTTTAGAAAGTAAACTGAAAGGATAAAGTTACTTTTTAAAAATTATGGAACAAAAGATGTGTGGATATGCTATTACCAAGGGTTTTTTTAAAAACCGACTGTTACAGACGATGCTTTCAAAAGAAATGTGGTCCAAAAATGAGCTTTAGCAGTTTTTGCTAGTACATAGAGAAACATTGAGAGTGAATACTTTCAAATTGTAAACAGGTTGGAATTTGGGCTTGTGATTTTATAATTTAAAAACTTACACTTCATTAGACTTCTGATGTTGGCAGTCTATGCAAATTTGTTTTTGCATACTTTCTCAGCCTTGATGGGGTTAATTGTGGGCTTGGCAAATCAAAAGGAGTTCTGTGCTGTTTTCAGACTGCAGAATCTTGTTGCTATGCAACAAACATTGTCAGTCAGTATAGGGTATAGTAAATTGGTATTCTCAGTCCCTTTCCACCACATGCTCATTTTGTAATCTGAGAGAAGTGGTTTGGGGCTGTTTTGCAATGTTTTATTTTAAAACAGGCATTTAAAGACTTTTGTTGCTATTTGTAATTGGTTATATTTAAGGTCTATGAAGTCTTTCTGTGCTTATGTAGAAGATACGCTAAAATGCTCCTGTTCACAGAAAGGATTTATAGATGTTTCCAGATTGTTTCAGGTTACAGCAGTGTATTTTTGTTTTGTTACTCTAAGAAGGGTAATATTGCCAACTTTCAAAGATTAAATTTTTGCTTGGGAATTCAAGTTATGTAATTTGAACATCAGAACTTTACCATAGCACAACATATTATTTTGAAATTTATTTTTGAAATGTGAACCCAGAAATTGGTAATAGCATTGCAAAAACCCTTTAATTGATAGAGATTATTTTATAGGAGTCCTGAACTTGTTTAGAGCCTTATGTAGAATAAGTTTATTTGCCAGGAGAAATTGAAATGCTTTAATAGCAAACGGATGATGGATAATAGCCATTTAAAAAATATATATATGAAACATAAAATTTACTATTTAACCATTTCTAAGCTCATAGTTCAGTGGCATTAAGTATGTTGACATGGTTGCGCAGCCATCACCTCTGATGTCTTTTGCATCCCACTTAGTAACCTAGTCCAGGCTGTCTTCTAAATCCTTTAAATTAAGTCATTTAATCTTCATAACAACACCATATGGTAAGTACTTTTGTTTTCTTCCAAATGAGAAGACTGAGGCACAGAGAGGAGCACAAAACTTGTAATTAGTAGAACCGGGATTCACACACCAGCACTCTTGACTTTTCTGTGCTGCCAGCCACTATTCTGTACTGCCCTCTTGTTGGGATTACTTTCTTTTCTGGTTAGTGGTAACAGCAGCGATTTATTTATTTATTTGTTTGTTTATTTTTTTTATCTATCTATGTATCTATCTGTCTATCTGTAGCTGTTCCAAGTAAACTTAATATACTTTAACAGCGTTTTAGAATATTAATGGATTTAGTCTGGCTGTAAATCCCTGCAATCTTTTTTTGTGTGTGTGTGCCCTTTTTGAGACTGGCCGCACCGTGCTCAGCCAGTGAGCGCTGTGAGCGCACCGGTCATCCCTATATAGGATCCAAACCCG
Source organism: Galeopterus variegatus (assembly GCF_000696425.1). Lineage (NCBI taxonomy): Eukaryota > Metazoa > Chordata > Mammalia > Dermoptera > Cynocephalidae > Galeopterus > Galeopterus variegatus. Next base: position 71,594 of record NW_007726476.1, read on the forward strand.
TGGCAGGAGCGCTGCGCTCCCAGCGCCGCCCTCAGCCACAGGCTCAGCCCCCTGCAATCTTTTAGACGTTTTTTTTCTAAATATTTTAAATGGATGCAGTTTATATTATTTTATGTTATAGTTAATTATATATAAAACTGTGTATGTGATAGTTAATTATATAAAAAGGATTTAATTCCCTTTTTCAGTTTGTTTCTGGGCCATTTTCCATGATGTTCCTTCCAGTAAAGTATTCAGAGAATGCAAATTATTTTCTTGTTGTTTAGTACAAGTATAAATAGGAAGGTACATTGTTGTTATAGAATTCTAATATGCCATCTCAAGTCTAAAGCCAATTGGCATTGGATCATCTACTTAGTATTTTCTAAATTCATGCTCTTCATTCGTGTGGATAATTTGGAGTTAATTGTAATATTGGCAATCTAGAATAAAGAGCAGTAGGCAGGGAGAAAACCATCATGAGGAGTCACTTGAACTTAGTTGATGCAAAGGGATGGTTTTTTTTTGCAGACTCTGCTTTTTTTCTTTTCTTGCTGCTATCTCTATTCTGTATTACTATTCTTAAACTAACTTACCTTTCCCTCTTTGACACCCCCCCCCCCCCCCCCC
>NW_007726476.1:72260-97375 GCF_000696425.1 Galeopterus variegatus
CCCCCCCCCCCCCCCGTCAATATTCTGGTAGATCTTTTGCCTTCAGAACGCTGGATCTTGATCATCCCTGAATTTATATTTCTGTCTTGCTTAACCAGATTTACTCTACAGTCAGTTTGCTTTTCATATCTTTTCACAGTTATACCATCTTTAAAAAAAAAATTACTCCTTTTATTTTTGTGCATTTATATACCCATGCGATTATACTCGATGCAGTTTTGCTTTGTTCACTTGATATGTTTTGCATTTCTATGCTTTAAAAAAACCCAGAATTTTATTAGTTGCATATTTCACTGTAATTTACCTATTTCCTTTTAAATGGCTATTACATGGTTTAGGGTGATTTCGTATAATGAATAATGTTTTCATAAACCCAAAGGTTTTTTTTTCCCTTTCTAATTGCAGACTAATTCCTTAAGATAGATTTCCAGAAATAGTATTAGTTCTCTGAAGAAATAGAAACAGTTTTAAAAGCTCTTGAATCATATTGCCAAAATGTTTCCCAAAAGTGTTATACCAGTTTTCATGCCAGCCAGCAAATCTGTGTGGAGTGTCCATTTCACCTCAACCAGCAACAGCAGGGAATGTTTTGGTGTTGACCTTTACATCTAGGAATTGGCTTATGGCTCTGCTGGGCTTTTATTCTGAATTACACCTAGAATTTTAATTGTGGTTGGGATCTGATTCGAGAGAAGGAAGGCCTAGCTTACCTTAAACTGCTTAAGTTCTGTTTTGATGCAGTCACTGCCCAGTTGAAGTGCATCTTTTTGGGTGCATGAAGTGACTGACTCTTTCTGCTTTTCAACCCCCTTAATTATTTTGGTAAGTTGGATGGTAGGAGACAAAGCAGTGTGTGTTTCCCATGACATTTTCCTTGAAAGCTTGGGTAGGTTTGTTCCCCCCCCCCCCCCCGGCCGGGGGGGGGGGGGGAAAACCCCACCCAAAGTTTAAAAGAAAAATGTAGGGGAAAAAACCCACGCTTTTTCCCCCCCCCCCCCCCGCCAATGGGCTAAGTGTGTCTGTGGAGGCATTGGAAATCTGGTTTAGTATGGTTTGGTAGCCACCCTGTCCGGGGGTGCTGCTGAGATGTAGCCCGAGTCACTGCTACTTCTTTAGCTAGAGAGTCATGAACAACTCTGGAGGTAATGTGACTTTTCCCTAAAAAATTTGTTAGAGAATTCAGAAGTATTAAATATGGACAGAAAACTTTCCCCCTGAATAGAAGGAAAGTGAAGAGAAAGCATTTCTACTGAACGTTGATAGTATGGAGGTCTTATGGAGGTCTTATTGGGCCTGCTGGCCTTTTAACAGCATTCAGCATAGTTGACCATCCTGGCCTCGGGTCACTTTGACTTAAGTGATTTCAGGCTCTCTTGGTTCTCTCCTTACTCATTGCTTGCGTTTCTTGGTCCTTTCCTGCCTTTTCATTTTCTTCTCTTCCTCAACCCCCCTCCACCCTCTGCCCCTCATGTTATTTAGGGGCTTCCTGTGTGCAGCTGATTCCCAGATTTATATTTTCTGGCTAGCCCTCTCTCCTGAGCAACAGATAAGCCGACAGCACCTTAAATATCATGTGTGCAAAAGAGAGGATGTGATATTTTCATACAAATTTATAGTTACTGATAAATAGTATTTCAATGAGAATTTTTCCTTAGAGTTTCAACTATAAAAATACCATAGGGGGCTAAGTTAAAATAATATCAATTTAAGACTTGTAATGTTGAGACTAACGTCTTCTCTCATTTTGTAAACTTTAGATCCCATATTTTTTTTGTGATAGGCCAGAAGAAAGTTTACCCATTTCCTTCCCAATGATTGAGTACAAAAGTTCTCATTAATGGATTTTTACTTTTATGAGCTTTCGTATACTATATATCTGTACCATTAAGTATCATTCCTTTTTCTTAGTTTCGTACTTTACGTCCTCTGACAAACAGTAATTCGAACTTATTGTGCAGTGGTACAACTTGCCTACTTTTAACTGTTTAGTTTTGTTAGTGTCACTGCCTTTCTAGAGCATTGTATGCATTTATTTGACTGTTGTATTTTTACCCTCATAAAAATGGAAGTAGAAGAAATGACATGTTAATGATAACACTGTTGAGGTAAAGATGGAAGTCACTAGGTATTCTAAAAGTGGTAATTCCTCAGTGTCTTCGTCTGTTCCTGATGCTATAATAAAATACCTTAGACTAGGTAATTTATAAACAACGAAATTTATTTCTCACAGTTCTAGAGGCTGGGAAGTCCAAGGTGAAGGTGCTGGCAGATTTGAGGTCTGGTCAGGGCTATTCTCTGCTTCATAGATGATGCCTTGTTGCTTATAGCAAAGTACATGGAACTGGGAAATGATAAAAAAATAAAATTTATTGCTTACAGTTTCAGAGGCTGGAGAGTCCAAAGTCCAGGGAACATATTTTGTGAGGGTTTTCCTTGGTGGTGGCTTCAGGGTATCATATTGCAAGATAGTGGAAGCAGAGAGAGAGAGACAGACAGACTACCTCTCACATGCTCTCCATTTAAAGCCCTCAGAGCCATGCCTGTGACCACCATTAATCTATTCATGAGGGCATGATCCTCAGAATCTAATTACCTCTTCAAGCCTCCACCTTTCAATTACCGTAATTCTTAACAGTGGGAAACAGTCACAGTGAGGATCAAGCTTCTTCTTTTTTTTTTTTCCTTTTTGTCTTTTTTACTGACCGGTAACGGGATCGCAACCCTCGGTGTTGCGCCTGCACCGCGCGCTCAGCCAGTGAGTGGGAACCGGTCTCCACATGGGATCCGCACCCTCAGTGGGAGCGCCATCGCACCGGCCCTGAGGATCAAGCTTCTAATACATATAACTTGGGGGTCACAATTCAGCCCATATCAGCACTTATCCTAATGATGGCAGAAGCCTCATGACCTAATCACCTCCCAAAGGCCCCACTTTCTAATACCATCACCTTAGTGATTAGGTTTCAGCATGGGAATTTTGGAAGGACACACACATTCATACCATAGCATTCAGTTCAGTGGGACTGGACCCCATTTGTACTTAAGCTGATTGTCTGTGTATCAGACAAGGTTCTTCTGTTGACACTGATAGAAACTCAAGTTAGCTTAAGGAGGATTCTAGTATAGCTCACAGAATCAAAATGTGAGCTGTGGGAGCTGGGACAGCTCTAGGACCTCAAGGACAAGAACAGAACTGACAATTTTGGTTGAGTAGGAATTATTCTTTTTTTTTTTTTTCCTTTTTGTCTTTTTTCGTGACCGGCGACGGGATCGCACCTCGCTCGGCCGGTCTGTATGTGGGATCCGAACCCTCGGCGGGAGCACCGCTGCGCTCCCAAGCGGTGCACTGTAGCAGTGCGCCACCAGGCCGGCCCAAGTAGGAATTATTCTGTCTCTTATCTTTGGTTGGCTTTATTTTTTCTACCTGTAGTCTTCATGGTTTCTCCAGATTCCCACTCTTTCAGCTTTTGTAAATTGAGAGTCAAAGGATGTTTCCTGTAATCTTCAGGGAGGAAAATCCTGAAAAAGACTGGTGAGAATCCCAGCTCGGGTCATTGACCAGGGGGAGGTGAGGTACAGTGATGAGCACCAAGGAGAGTGGGGAAGGAGCAGCTTTCTAAAGTGGGAGAAGGAAAGCTGGCAGCAGATATCCACTGTGACATTCCCCTAAGCAGGACAATACCAAAAGTAGGTGATGTACAGAAAGTATAGGAACCGCATCTAACAGGCGAAGTTTTGTGATGGAAGAAATTCAAGATTGCAATTGCAGTGTTGTGCTCGGTAGGACCATAAAGCTTGCTGACAGATGTAGCTCACAACACTCTTTTCCTTTGAAAGAAGAGAAGGCTGGAGTTTAACTTTATCCTAAGAAAAAATTTTTAGAGAAAATTAGTAAGACAATATCTCATTTCTTGCAAAGTCTCTGAGCAGTCTTTTTTATTTTTTATTTTATTTATTTATTTATTTTTTCCACTGAGGCATTTTATTTGTACATATGGATTACAATCCTAGAAAAAGAATCCCAGGATTTTCCCTCCTGTGTGTTTTCATCTTGCTTCTTCATGGTCCATGATGCCAGCCGAGGTTGTCAGTACAATGAAACCAAACTGACGTGATGGGAGCAGATTATTCTGCCATTTTTCTAGATCTTTGAGTTGTACATCAAATCTGGGGCTGATCACTCCACACTTGTTTAACCTGCCTGTGAGGTTCACAACAATTTTCCCAGCTCTGTGATCATCAATGATTTCAAATTTGCCAATGTAACCATGCTTCATCATCTCTGTTAGAAACCGGACAATGACTTTGGAGCACGGCCTAATAAGAACCTGGCATTTGCCTCTCTTTTCGGCATTGTTGATGCTCTTGAGAGCATCAGCCAGGACATTCATGCGCACCATTACGGGGGCAGAGAAAGATGGCGGAAAGAGTGAGCAGTCTTTTTTAAAAAAATCACTTCTGTCTACTGAATACCATTTTAGGTGTGCCATGAAAACTAGAATTTGAGGTAAGAATTATTTAAGTAAATTAATTTTATCTGTATTTTATTTTTACCTTATCCTGTTTTAAGTGGCTTGTATCTTAGTTTTTAAAACTAAACATTCACCTACTAACTAAGGATTTCATATCTCTAGACTCTTGGAAAGAAAATCTGTATTAAAATTAAGCCTGTTGCTCCTGCTCTTATGCTCTTCTGTTTTCAAATGCTTTTCAGGAATGGATTATGTGTGAGAGTGGGGATACTGGAATTCCAAATGTTCCACATCCACCTGGTTGACCACAGTATTCCACTATCAGCTTCAGTCAGGTTAGAGGAGGAGCCAGTTCACACCCCACAAGGTTAGGTGGGCACTTACTCCTTAGCTTTCCCACTCATTTGGTGATGCAGTGATATAGAGACATGCAAGATTGTGGCCTGGGAAGAATGCATCCTGTGACAAGAATCACAAGCACCAGGATCCTGGGGTATTTCTGCTTTGGGGGACCTTAATCTTGGCTTCTTCATTTCCTGTAGAAGTAGTCCAAATGTTGAGAACATCAGAGCATCCTTGCACTGTCTAGGACAGGTTGTCCAGCCTGTCCAGCCTCCATTAAATTATGAAACTTCACATTTAAAGTTTCTATATTTTTCAAGAGGTTTGTTAATAGAAGTATCATTGTACTTGAATTTATAGTTGAAATTATAGATCTTTGATTGCTCATAAATAAAGACTCGTTAGTCATTTCCTTTCCTATGTTCTCAGTCACCAGATTAATAAAGGTGAGCTAACCAACATAAATGGGTTAGCTTCTAATCTGAGGGTCCTTGGGGAAGTATTTTACCAATATTAAGTCAAGCAGATAAAAATTGGAAAAAGTAGTTTAGAAAAACAAAGGAACTAGTTTACTTTGCTAATTATAGACAGAATACAAAAAATAGGGTAACCGAATAAGCTAAGCACAAGAAACATATAACCCTAAAATACAAATTTATTTTATTTTTATTTTTATTTTTTTTCCTTTTTGTCTTTTTTCGTGGCCGGCAACGGATCGCAACCCTCAGTGTCACGCCCGGACCGGACCGGGACCGGCAACGGGATCGCAACCCTCGGCGTTGTGAGCGGCCGGTCTGTATGTGGGATCCGAACCCTCGGCAGGAGCGCCACCGTGCTTCCCAAGCGGCGCACTATAGCAGTGTGCCACCGGGCCGGCCCATAAAATACAAATTTAAAAAACCCTTCTTTGTTTTATCTTGTTCCTTTCTCTAAGCCTATTTTATCAGAGATCTCTTAAATCCACAGTAAGAACTCTAGTGTCTTGAAAGTATAATCCAGAGTCTTTTCTGTAATGCACAGTTCTTCTACTTCTAAAACCTTAACTTGGATTTTTTTTTTTTTTTGCTTCAAGTAGAGAAACTTCTGTAAACTGGGTGGAGGGGGCATGGGGGGCAGGGTTTTTCTTTGGAAGCATAGTCTTTTTCCTCCTGCTCCTCACTATTCCTAGTTTCTTCCTTTTGAAATCCATCCTTTGAGTTACTTTCTGGAGCAAATTACGCTGTTGTCCCCCACCCTCCAGCTCCTATAAACTATTCTTATATGCTTGAGGCGTGTGGGTTATGTCATTCTGCCGCAGTGTTGTGGTCTGAATATTTGTCCTTCCAAGATTCATTCATATGTTGAAACGTAACCCCCAAGGTGATGCTATTAAGGTGGGGCCTTTGGGAGGTGATCAGGTTATGCCCTCATGAGTGAGATTAGTGCGCTTACAAAAGAGGCCGGAGGGAGCTCATTAGCTCCTTTTGCCCTTCCACCATGTGAGGACAAATAGAAGGCACCATCTGTGAAGAACCCACCTGCTGGCACCTTGATTTTGGGCTTCCCTAGTCTCCAGAACTATGAGGAATATATTAACGTTTATAAATTACCCAGTCTGAGGTATTTTCTTGTAGCAGCAGGAACCAAGACACATAGTTTATCAAGCATTTAATACAACTTATACATTTTAACAGCCTTATTGAGGTATAATTGATACACAGTAAATGTCACATATTTAAGGTATACAATTGGATATGTTTTGATAATGTATTTATCTGTGAAATTGTTACCACACTCAAGATGGTGAACATATCCATCACTCCCAGTTTAAAAGGTAATAGCCATATCCCACAGATACGTACAATCATGTTCCAATTAAAAAAAATAAAAGGTAAAAAGAAGCATGTGAACAAAAATTTGGAATATAGAAAAAAAAGGGAAGTCACCTATATACCCTAACACTCAATTTGTAAAACCTTTGGTGTCCTTTTTCATTTAACATGACATCATGAACACTTTTCAGTGTTGTTACATAGTCTTAATAATAGTATGACTTTTTAAATAGTTGAGCAATAACATCTTAAAAAACATTCTTTACACGTCTAACATGATAGTACACAGAATGTTTCATGTTGGAGGTGGAAACAGATTTTGAGTTGGCTGTTGAAGTAAGAGGTGTTAGGAGGGAGTACAGGTAGTTCCAAAAGGCTGTCCTCTCTCTTCCATGGCAGGTACTTCTGTTTCCGAGGGCTGTCAGAATAGAGCTTTGAGAGGGAGACAGGTATGCTGCAGAGAGCATATGTACGTTTTAATTAAATGAAACTCAAACTGTGGGTGAGGTCAGTGATAAATGAGAGTACCTACTTGGGATACATTAAGTTTCTAAAGGCCCATGTAGCTTGTGGGAAAAGTTTGAATTTGATATGTGTAATTTAGAAATACCCAGTGAAGAATTTGGGAGATTGGAGTGACAGGACCCTCCTGGTGTATATGTAAAATAATCTTAATGGTTGATTAAGACGTAGGTTTAAAGAAATAATTCTCATGGCCATACTGAGTCAGAAAGGGTGATAAGTATAATGAGAATGGTTCGTCCTATCAAAGGTCACACCAAGGTTCTGGAATTTGATGATAGGATGTAGCATTGTCACTCCTAAAAAGATTTGGACAGTTGAAATGGGGCAAAGATTTTCCAGAGAAGATTTGTTTTAATTCAGGACACGTTTTATTGTCTGATGGTACCGGACTGTGAGGAGTGGGTTTTCTTTTTTCTTTTTTTTTTTTTTTTTTGTCCTTTTTTGAGACTAGCCACACCGTGCTCAGCCAGTGAGCACTGTGAGCGAACCGGTCATCCCTATATAGGACCCACAGGAACCCGCAGCGGGATTGCTGCTGCGCTCCCAGCGCTGCACTCTCCGGAGTGCGCCACAGACTCGGCCCAGGAGTGGGTTTTCAAAGATTAAAAATAATTGTCTCCATTATTAAGGAGTTTATGATGTGGTGGTTTGAAGTGAACATACCTTCAGAAAATAAGACAGGACTGATAGAAATAGCAGGCAGAGATTGAGGCTCCAGATGTGGTAATTATGTGAAAAATGGAAAAATAGTGGGCTTTTACAGAGGATCTCCAAAGAAGTTCATGGAAGGAATTTTATTACCTTTTCATCCTATTTTTCCATGAACTTTTAAAAGTACTCTTGTATTAGAATCCTGGGACTTTTTTGGTGGTTAGAGAAGAAACCAGTAACGGTCACATTGAAAAAGCATTCACAGATACTAGATCACATAGTAGCTTAATTTCAGATGGGTCCCGGCTTTCAGAATCAGTTGTTTGGTAGGAGCTTAGCACATTTCACTCTGTGGAAACTGTTGTAGTGAAGGCTGATTAGGTTCTCAAGACAGTACACACAAGGTCATTTCATGCATTTGTGCCCTTGAAGTATGCATTACACTATTAGGTTAAAGTATATGAAATTACTGTTTTTGGAGGTCAAAAACCATCAGATACTGGCAATTTCATATGGTTCAACCCAGTACATTTAATTATCACCATTTTTGATGTCCACAATTTGTTTATTTGACAAAACACTGGGACTACAAAATTGACCTGGTAGACAAGTCTTACAAACATTTCTCTGGAATCATTCATTCAGAGATTCAAATTGGGATTCCTGAGATTGAAGGTTTCTTTCCCCTTTTTTCTTGATGTTGCTTGTTTGTGCTCCCTTACCTGTTTTGGAGACAGATTCTCCTTAGTCCTGAGATTCTGATGGGTCTTCTTTAGTAGTCATCTTTCCTTCCCTCATCCCTGAAATAAGACTAGGGAGAGAGGAGTATTTTAGCGTGGTGTTTGCCAAACTGTGAGTTTTTAATAGCTTTTATGCAAAATGAAAGAGAATGGAAAATATCATATATTGCACGTGGTAATGGCAAGTGTTTTTTCTTGAAGCTGTTTCAGTTCTCTCAGTTCTCTGTGTATTTGTTTGCGTATGTACTGGGTTGTAGAATACACAGTATATTATTTATCACTGGCCTCAAAAATTTGAGAAATGCTGTTTTGAGAGATTAGTTGATGTATCTCAGGGTTGGCATCTCAGGGATTGAGAGTAAACCATTGTTGGGGTCCTGGGATTTCCTTAACCTTCTGCCTTTCTGCTGTGGGCCAGAGTGGTAGGCCACCTTCTCTCTTTTAACTGCTGCCACCAAGCTCCTTTAAACTCTGGCTCACGTTCTTCCTTTACGTGAAACGTAGTCTAGCATAAGGGCAGAATCCTTTGGAGTTTTATTTATTTATTTTTTAAGGCAGTTCCTGGTAGTTAAAAAGAGAAAACCCTAAGGTACAGAGATGATTTTCTCCTTTTTCATTTCAGTGTTGTAAGTAGTACATAAAACTTTCCAAGTTGAGTTTTTGTGGAGGGATAATTGAGGATTCATCTGTATTTCAGAGGAAAGCAGGAGAATAGTGCCTGGCATTTGGTAGCAGTAAATATTTGCAGAACGAATGTGGAGAGTCCTGAGCACTTGTCTAGGATTAGGGAACTACTTATTAGTGAATGATGAAGCAGAAGGGATGGTAGGAACAGAGAGGTGGTTATTCTCCCCTTATTTCTGTGCTGTGCTCTCTTGGAAGGAGAGGGATGAGCGGAAAGGAATCCCATATTGGGAACTGGGTGATTAAGAGAAGTGCCTGTGGCTAATTTTGTATATGGATGACCAATCTTTTTTGAGAGATGGGTAAGACATTCATACAAAGAGCTGCTGGTGGGATATTGTTTTATTAGTTTTTAGGGATATTGACTAGTGGTTCACTTATTCTTTCTCCACAAGTTATTGGAAAAGTTGATTGTTAGTAAGGCAGATTGCTTTTAGGGAGTTGTTATTTCCCCCCGGGGGCATGTTTAGATGAGAATGGAGACCACTTTGGCAAGGGCAACAGCTGCTGAACAATCTGTTTGGGGATTAGGTGCAAGTTGGTACGTAGTTGAAATCTGCCTTCTGGTTCCTGAAATTATGTTCCTCTGCCTTGAGGATAAATGTTCTCCTGCTCACTGCGGTTACATTCACTTAGTTCTGGCTGATAACCTTCCTCTCTAAGGGAGCTTCCTTGAAAGAGTGTTTGACAGCCACTATGAGTGAATTAAAAGTGTTGTTTTTGCCTTCCCTTAGTTTTTGCTCAGAATTTAATCCTAAATAGGCGATAGTAGAACATTTAAGTTCAAAATTTACTGTATGTTATTTAACCATTTTGGTAATGGTAGGGACTTCAGATGCCTTCTGACTGTTTAGATGGCAGTATCAAGAGAGACTTGTCCATATTGTGTGTTGAAGAGTAAATTCCAATAATCTTTAGAAGCATTAGTAGTAAAATTTACTTCGCTGGATGGTTCCTAAGCTTAGTAGTGGATTGGGGCTGCATACATGTGACAATACTAATTGTTGTGACAATACTAATTATGTCAAGAGTTTAGAGACGAGACTAAATTAACTGCCAGCCTATGACCATTGCCACTTAGCACTGTGTGGCTAAGATCCTTTTGATTATCTAAGTGAGTACTTATTTAATATTATAGATAAAATAACGTGCAAGTGGTGCTATTAATTTGTGTGTATGCAGACCTTTATGTATTAGGTAATGTGTCTAAATCCTGAGCCAGGATCTTAATAACACCAATCTGTTCTTAGGCTTGGCCTACAAGCAGTCAGTGCTAGAAGGTCTTTTGTGGTATCTAAATGATGTTCTGTGAGCCTGGAAAGTAATGTACAAGGGCTTGAAGGTACTGTTTACATATTTGCTTGTTTAGTTTGGTTGTTACTTTGTGAGTAGAATGTAAATTCACTTTTAGAAATGATGCCATAGTTGTCAGTGGACTGGTATATTTCCTGTAACGGTAGGACAGATGGAAATGCCTTTTCTTTCTGAGTTTCAGCTCAGCTGAATGTTTGGCCCTTAAACATGGCATCTTAAAACCTTGATTTAGTGGCTCAGATTTCCAATCACTAGTAGAAACTTAATGTCCACAAATTTTGAATGCTTGTATTTTATTGGGGTCTGGAATTATCCCCTCCAGAGATGCTCAGATTGGCTTTGTAGTTCTTATTGGTGGTATCACTTTTTATTCTGGAACATTTCAAGTAGCTGTCTCATCAGAAAAGGATATTTTTTTCTTCCATTTTTTATATGTGGATGCAATATATAGTTATAAATATTATATATAACTAGGTACTTGTGAAACTACATTTCAACTACAGATCAACATAGAAGAGTAGATGTAGTTAGACTGCTTTTCTAGTATATTTCAATTTGAAGTTTACTTGTATGAGTATATTAGTCCATTTCTGTTGCTTATAACAAAATACTTGAAACTGGGTGATTTATGAAATAAACAAAATTTGCTGCTTACATTTTCTGAGGCTGGGAAGTCCAAAGTCCAAGGAACACATCTAGTAGTGGCAGCAGTGACCCAGGGGTCTTACACTGCATGATGGTGGAAGCAGAGAGATACTGACAACCTCATTCACTCTCCTTTTAAAGCCCTCCAGACCACACCGCTGACCACCATTTTTTTTTTTTTTTGTCTTTTGTCTTTTTCCGTGTCCGGCAACAGATCGCAACCCTCAGTGTTGCCCCCTTACCGGACCGGGGACCGGCAACGGGATTGCGCTCCCGCGCCTCGTGAGCGGGAACCGGTCTGCATGTGGGATCCGAACCCTCGGGGAACCCTCGGGCGGCGCGCTTCCCAAGCGGCGCGCACCTATCCAGTGCGCCACCGGGCTGGCCCCCACCATTTTTAATCTATTCACTATGGCATGGTCCTACAATCTCATAACCTCTTCAAGGCCCCACCTTTCAATTACCGTAATATAATCTCCCACCCTCAACAGTTATAGTGGGGATTTAAGCTTTAGTGAAGTTTGGGGCGGCGGGGCATCCAGTCTACAGCAGTAAAATCAACTTGCATTTATTTAAAAATTTTTCTCAACATTATTTGATATTGGCATATTGTCTCCAGTGAGATCCATAATATTTCTCACGCCGTAGATGGAACTATTTAAAAATATTACTCTAAGAGTTTGTGTCGGTGGGGGCGGTGTGAGGGGCACTGGGGCAGTGGAATAGAGGTAAGATTGGTGTTGGAAAGGTTTTTAAGTACCATATGGAATAAAAAAATTTGAGACATGTTTCTAAACTTCTGGAAATAGGTAAATGTGATACTGTAATAAATATATTCTCCACTCCTGCTGCTTCACCTGACTTGCCTTAAAAAAAAAAAAAATGAAAAAAGAAATATATATTTGGTCTGGTCTCTGTCCCTGGTTCCTGGCACACAGCTCTTAAAAGCCTTGGACTCACCAAAGTGATGTGCCTTTTTGTATGCTAATAAGATAAGGCTTGGGGCTACTGGTTGCCAGGGGAACCAACTTGTGTTTCGAGGGCTGAACTTTGAGCCCCACCCCACACCTCCATAAAGAAGAGAGGGGCTGAAGGTTGAGTTGATCACCAGTGACCAGTGATTTAATCTGTCATGCGTACCTAATGAAGCCTTCATAAAAACCTGAAAAGGACAGGGTTCAGAGAGCTTCCAGGTGGGTGAACAAGAACACATCCGTGTGCTTGCTTGGTAGAGTGGTACACCCCCACTCCAGGGGGATGAAAGCTCTTGGGCTCAGGACTCCTCCAGACCTCATCTTATGTATTTCTTCATCTGGCTGTTTGTTTGTATCCTTTAAAATACCCTTTGTAATAAATGGGTAAACATAAGTAAAGTGCTTTCCTGAGTTCTGGGAGCTGCTTTAGCAAATTAATCAAACCCTAGGAGGGCATCGTGGGTGGGAAGCACTGGTTGCAACTTGGGGCTTGTGATTGGCATCTGAGGTACTATGGGCACTCTTGTGGGACTGAGCCCTTAACCTGTGGAATCTGATGCTAAGAACTGAATTAAGTTATAGGACATTCAGTTTATGTCTGACAGAGAAATCTGGTGTCAGAAATGTTGTATTGAGTGTTGTGTGAGAGTAGGAAAAACATATCTAATAAGATATGCTGGGCCGCCCAGTGGCTCTCTCGGGAGAGTGTGGTGCTGATAACACCAAAGCCATGGGTTCAGATCCCATATAGGGATGGCCGGTTAGCTCTCTGGGTGAGCATGGTGCTGTGACAACACCCAAGTCAAGGGTTAAGATCCCCTTACCAGTCATCTTAAAAAAAAAAAAAAAAAAAAAAAAAAGCTATAGGGTACTTATCCTTTATTAAGAAGAATTTATAGTTGTTATGGCTGGAAACTAGACCCTTGCTTTGTTCTAGCAAAGTTATGTATTTGGCTCAATAAGTGAAATATGCCCATTGACCTAGTTATATATTTTTAAATCGGATTAAAAATATAAAATAGTGTGTGCAGAAAATTGACAAACTATGGAAAGGTAGAAGAAACAAGGTAATCAATCAACAAATACTTATTGATTAGCTTCACAGATTTTCATTACTACTGCCAGGTAAACAAGGTCCATGTACCCAGGGAGCTCTAGTGGGGGATGGGGGACAAAGATGTACTAATAAGTCAGTTACTCTCAGTAAGTGCAAAGAAGGTAAAATCTGCCGTGGGAAAAGCTGGGGGGTGCAGAAGGAGGCAGGGCCTGACTTGGTTGGATTGGTTAAAAAAGGCCTTTTTGGGGCTGAGCCCGTGGCGCACTGGAGCGCAGCAGCGCTCCTGCCGCGGGTTCGGATCCTATAAAGGGATGACCGGTGCGCTCCCAGCGCTCACTGGCTGAGCACGGTGTGGCCGGTCACAAAAGAAAGGACAAAAAAAAAAAAAAAAGGCCTTTCTGAGAGAGTGAGGTTTGAGTTGACCTGAAAGATGAGGAGGCAGTCCTGTGGCGTGTAGGAGGAGGAGCACCCTAAGTAGAAGATACAGCAGGCCCCCAGGCCTGAGATGAAATGATCATGCTTTTGTTCAAGGGACAGAAAGTAGAGTCCTTAGCAGAACCACAGTAAACATACTTTGAGTCTTTTTGATGCTTGGTTTGACTTGTGTTTATGGAATTTGTATTCTGCCTTTTTAACATTTGCTTCATAACATAAACATTCTGTTTCATGGCTTTAGTCAAACATTTTTACTGTTGACATAATTAATTTTGTTAAACCTATCATGATTTACTTACCCATTCGCTGATAGTTAGGCTTTTAGGCCCCCTCCCCCCCTTTTCTGTTATAAATATCATAGTGAGCACTTTTGGTTCTAAAGCTTTTTTGTTTCTTATGGTTGGTCCTCAGAAGGTGAAATATAAACTGGGTCAAAGATATGAATTATTTAATATTTACTGCCAAATACTTGGCAAAATGTTTACTTTATGTTCCAGTTACCAGTGTACATAGAGTGTTTATTCTATCCTGGCCAGCATTAAGTGTTATCTTTTTTAAAAAAAGTATTATCTTTTTTTTGAAAAAGTGTTTTACTGTGCTAAAATACAGATAACATAAAATTTACTGTGGTAATTACTGGCATATCTGTCACCTCAAACATTTGTTATTTCTTTGTGATGGGAACATTCAAAATCCTCTCTTAGCTATTTTGAGATATGTGATATGTTATTGTTGACTGTAGTCACCTGTATTAGTCCGTTCTTGTTACTTATAACAAAATACATGGAATTGGGTGATTTATAAAGAAAATGAAATTTATTGCTTACGTTTCTGAGGCTGAGAAGTCCAAATTCCATCTGGTGGTGGTGACAGTGACCCAAGGGTCTCACATTGCAAGGTGGTAGAAGCAGAGAGAGCAGAGAGAGAGCAAAAGGCAGACCCTCCTCTTCTTTTAAAGCCCTCGGAACCATGCCCCTGACCACCATTATTAATCCATTCACTACTGTATGGTTCTACAATCCAATCACCTCTTCAAGGCTCCACCTTTAAGTTACCACAATAGGATTTCCCACCCTCTTGACAGTCACAGTGGGGGCTAAGTTTCTAATATATAAAACTTGGGGAACACAATTCAAGCTTCAGTGAGTTTGGGGGGACATAACTCAATCCACTCCATCATTGTGCTGTGCAGTAGCACACCAGAACTTACTCTTCCTCTGTAATTGTAACTTTGTACCTGACCATCATCTCCCCATGCCTCTCTCCCACGACCCTCCCCCGCCTCTGGTAACCACTGTTCTAGTCACTACTTTTATGAGATCAACTTTTTTTATTTTTATTTTTATTTTTTAAAAGATGACTGGTAAGCAGATCTTAACCCTTGACTTGGTCTTGTCAGCATCACACTCTCCCAAGTGAGCTACTGGGCCATCCCTATATAGGGATCTGAACCTGAACCGTGGCCTTGGTGCCATCAGCACCACAACTCCCAAGTGAGCCACAGGATCATCTTTTAGATTCCCCATATATGTGCACAATTCAGTAGCATTAAGTACATTCACAATGTTGTGTAACCATCACCAGTGTCTAGTTCTAGAACTTTTTCATCACCCTGAACGTAAACCCTGTCTCCCTTAAGCAGTCACTTCCTAATCCCTTTTCCCCACCAGCCCTTGGCAACCATTGATCTGCTTTCTTTTTCTGTGGATTTTCCTATTCTTGAGGTTTCATGTAAATGGAATTATTTAATATGTGGCCTTTCGTGTCTGGGGTTTTCAAGGCTCATCCATGTCACAGCAAGTGTCAGTACTTCATTCCTTTTTATGGCTGAATAATCCATTGTTTGGATATACCACTTTTGATTATTCATTCAACTCTTGGTGAACATTTGGGCTGTTTTCACCATTTAGCTATTGTGAATAGAGCTGTTATGAACATTTATGTACAAGTATTTTTTGGAGTACCTGTTCTCAACTTCTTAGGACACATACCTATGAGTGGAATTGCTGGATCACGTGCTAATTCTATGTTTAACTTATTGAGAACTGGCAATAACATTATGTACCATTTTACATTCCCACTATCAGTGTATGAGGGTTCCAAGTTCTCCACATCCTCTCCGATACTTATTTTTCACTTTTTTGTGTTTTGTTTTTTATTATGGCCATCCTAGTGAGTGTGAAGTAGCATCTCACTGTGGTTTTTGGTTTTCATTTCCCTAATGACTAATGATGTTGAGCATATTTTCATGGGCTTGTTGGCCATTTGAGTATTATCTTTTTCTAATTTGAAATTTTATTGAAATATAACATGTATAGAAAAATGCACATAGCGTACATTTATGTAACCAGATCAAGAAGCGGAACCTGGTTCCCCTCATGAGTAACTCCTATCTTCCTGGTAACAGCTAGATTAGTTTTGCCTTTTTTTGTATACTTATATGAATACAGTTACACAGTATGTATTGTTTCTGGCTTCTTTGGCTTAACGCTAGGTTTGTGCCATTCATTTATATTGTTCCTTTTATTCCATCATGTGAGATGCTAGTTTATCTATTCTAGGGTTGATGAACATTTGGATTGGTTGCAGTTTTTAGATATTATAATGTCATGAACATTCTAGTATTTGGTTTTTTTTGTTTGGTTTTTTTGAGTACGTGTGTGGGTCAAATGAAGCTTTTACAGTGGTTGTACCAGCTACAAGTGGTTGTACTAGCTTCAGTATGACTTATTTTTACTATATTATATGAGTCATTTATACTATGGCATAAATATTTCCTCTACTTTGTTGGTTCATTTTTTTCCTTTTAATTTTAGTTCTTTTTGACATAGAAAATTTTAAGTGGTTTTCTTTTTTCATTTCTTTGGTTACTTTTAAGTTTAGAAAGTGACCTCTCCATTCAGAGTTTTGAAATTAGAAGACAGCTCTCTGAGCCAAATAATCTTGATAAGAAGTTATAAGACTAATGAAATGTAAGCATACTTGAAAAAATGAGAATATTTTCTGTCCTGGGGGAGCTATCATTCTTTTCAGATTTTAAGAGTGTACCCCAATGCTTTTATAGTAATTAAAAAAATTACAAATTAATTTTAACTCTGCATTGGGTCATAAGTGACTTACTGGGGCAGGATTCAATATTGTCTTAATTTTTTGGTTTTGGAGCTCTATTAGCCTCCTGTTCCTTCTTAAGTTACTTTCTTTTGAAATTACAAAGTAGTGCATACAGATATTATAGAAAATTTGAAAAATATGATTTGAAAATTACATAGGAAAATGAAAATAATGCCACTGTTTGGAGAAAACCACTTTAGTGTGTGCATTTCCTATTTGTTTTTTAATGCAATATTAGCTTTTTTTATTGAGTGTTCTATAATGTGATTTCCCTCTTAATATTCTATTATGAATACTACTTTGTATTATTTTAGAGCATGAGTTTTTAAAATTAGAGCATGATTTTAAAATTTAATTTTTATCATAGTAGTACATGTGTTTACAAAGTAAAATAGTTTTGCAAGACTTATAATTGAAAAAGGAAAGGTGGTTGCTAGCGCTATTTCTTTCCCCTCTGGAATCTAGCTCTCCAGAGGAACGCTGTCAACTTCTACTTGTTTTTTCTGCAGTGGTTTTTTTTTTTTTTTTTTTTATGTCTTTTTTTTGTGGTTGCTAGCGCTATTTCTTTCCCCTCTGGAATCTAGCTCTCCAGAGGAACGCTGTCAACTTCTACTTGTTTTTTCTGCAGTGGTTTTTTTTTTTTTTTTAATTTCTGGATATTCATGCTTCAACTAAGATATATCTCTTGACTTCCCATGATGGAAGATGGGGTTTTCATTTTTTTAACATTGCCCCTTTCTCCATGATGTGTGTTTCCCTTTTCATCTCCTAGATATGGTTCTATAACAAATTTTGGTTAACCAAGATTTGCATTAAAGTGATTATGTAGATATTATTCACATCTGAGCCATGTTGTGTACTATGATTACATTTTTTTGAAACAACTTTTTGTTTTATGTAGGTTTAATGAATATTTGTGTTCATTTGTTTCCATGCATTCATCACTTACTCAGCTCCAGACTCTCTCCTTCCAGAGTTTGACTCTCCTTTCCAATATAGTCAGACACATCAGGTTATCTTTCATTTTCTTTTTTATTTGTTTTTTCTTGGAAACCTCTTACCTGTTCTAGTTGGGCTGGTTGCTCTCTTTCTTTTCCTATTTATTTATTTATTTTTTAAGAGAGTTTTGAGCTTGATTTCAATCTCCCACAACAAAATCTGTCAAAGAAAATGAATGATAATCACATATTTAACAAGTTACACAATATATATAAAGGTTATTATACCCAGAAGAATTATGTAGTTAATGTTTGATTAAAATATTTACATCAGTGGTGCTTTGAAGACTGCTTAATAGTCTTTTTTTTTTTTAATTCTTTAAGAATATCAACAAAATCTGCAAACCATTATCTAGACTGACCAAGAAAAAAAAAAAGACAGAAATTACTAAAATCAGGAATAATGTAGGGGCATGGTAGAGCAGTTGCTGCTTCTCCTGCGCTGGAGTGGGCTTTGAAGTGAGAGATGTCCTCTTCTTTTTCTGGTCTCCACTGGTGACTCTCCTTGTGTCACTGCAGTCAGGTGTCTGGTGGACCCACCTGCATGGTACTTTGGTACTTTGGCTACTGCTGTGGTGTCAAGTGGTTCTTGCGACAACTGTGGCTGTGGTGTTGGCTCTGGTGGGCCACCTTCAAGGAAGTGGTGTTTTTGGTGTGCTACTTGCCTGTTTCCCAGAGGGTGATGCTGCCCTTGACTCCTGCCTAGGACCCCAGGCGTGCTGTTTCTTGCCTGCATCCAGGTGGAGAGGGCTGGCCCTTGGCTCCTGCCTTAAGACCTGGTTGTTTTCTTAACCCACTTCTTGTAGTGGAATTTTCACCATCATCATGAGAATTCTTTCTGCCTTTTTTTATATGTTGCTTACCGCTTGTAGCTGCCTAAGAAATGAGGCATGGGAAACAAATTCTTTGGGACCTAGGATATTTAAGAATGTCTTTATTAGAGCCTCCTTTTGATAGATAACTTGGCTGTGTTTAGAAGCCAAGTTTGGAAATTATTGTCCCTCAGAATTTTGAAGGAATTGCTCTTGTGTCTTGTTTCCAGAGTTGCTGTGAAAAACCTGTCATTCTGATTCTTAGTTTTTGTAAGAAATCTGCTTTTTCTTTGAGGAAACTTTTGGGCTCTTCTCTTTATTTTTGGTGCTCTGAAACTTTATAGCAATGTATCTTAGTGTGAGTCTTTGTTAAAAAAAAATATTCGTTGTGCTGAGTCCTTGATAGACCCTTTTAATCTGGAAACATATGCCCTCTGATACTTAGCAAATTATTTCTCTGGTAATGGACTTTTCTTTTTGAAAAGGAAGAACTCCTGTTATGGGGTTTAGGGCCTTCTGAACCAATTCTTTTATTATTTTCTCTTTCCTTTCCCATTTTCTGTCTTTTTTTGTTATTCTTTATGTTCCAACTTCTTTATTGGATTTAAAATTTTTACTCTTTTAATTTTGAGGGTCTTTTGTTTTATGAATATTTCTTTTAATAACATTCTTATTTCATGGATGCATATCTTTTTTTTCTTTGAGGATATTAATTACATATATATTGAGATTTTCTTCTGTTCCCTGAATTATCTGTTTCGTTTTTCTCCCTGTGTTTTGCTTACTACCTTTCATAAAGTTTTTCTCAAATGTTTGATATCGTTCAGATTTAATTGTGACACTTTTTTTTCTTTTTTCTTTTTAAAGTGAATTGGAAGGTCTGTTTTCATGGCTTATTATAGTGTGGTGTTCCTCTTTGAAGGGTGAACTGGTGAATCTGTCTTTCTTTGGGGGACCCTCAGCTGTCACTTCTCTGAAGGTCTTTTTTTTGGTTCAGGCTGTTTTGTTTTCCTTTAGAAGGGTTTCCTGTCTAAGAATAAGCTTGGCTGCCAGCATTCCGTGACTGAGCTGGGGAAAAGGAGGGTTGTGGGTGGTAGTTCCCATTCAGTATTTAGACTTGCTTTTAATTCCCCTCATACCTCCCCTCAGAATGCCTTTGTTTACAGTCCCCTAGTGTAAACTTTCCAGAGTGAAGGGCTACGTGTCTGATTGGGTTGCTTGGGTTATGGTATCTGGGATTTTGATGAATGACTCCTTATACAGTGTTTCAGTCAGTTCTTTTTAACCTTCCCCACTCCTGACTCCTGACCTTTTCTAGGCTTTCTTCTCCATAACTCTGCTAACAGTTTCCTTCAATCTACTAAGTGAGCTACCACTAATCCATCTGCTTTCCAGCTTCCAAAATTGTGCCAATATCTATAGTCTACTGTAGTTTTCTCTTATTTTTTTTGTTTGTGGTCTCTGCCTTTAAAACTTACAAATAATTTAGTGTTGGACTTGTAAGAAACACTCCATCCCATTCTGCCAAGGAAGGTGTGAGCAGTGGGCTGAGGCTTTCTCAGGTCTGTGCACTATTCAAGACCTTAGTGTATGCTTGGTCATTTTATTGGGTAAGAGAGAGAAGGGCTAGTTTTGTGATTGGTTAAGGTTATTGAAAGTTTACTTGATTTGAAGGGACTAAATTATAGCTAACTAGATTCTACCAATGCTTATCAACTAATTTATTAAAATATAAGTCTAATAGGTTAAATTTAGGTGTATTTTTTAAACGGTCTAATAATGTCACATTAAAAGTATTTGCAAAAATTCTGTTTTGGTGCCTTGTCCATAATCTACCCAAAAGGAGCATTGGTTGGTTGGTTTTTTAAATAAGAGACGGATGTGAGGATTAGGTTTTTAAGAGTTTTTAAGATGTCTGATATTTTTAGGTAAGAATGTTGTATTAGTTTGCTAGAGCTGTAATAACAAAATACCATAGACTGGGTGGCTTAAACATTTTTCTCACAATTCTGGAGGCTTGAAGTCCAAGATCAGGGTATTGGCAGGGTTGGTTCCTTCTAAGACCACTCTCGGCTTGCAGATGGCACCCTTCTCTCTGTATCCACATATTGTCTTCCTCTGCGTGTTTGTATAGTTTAATCTCCTTCTTATAAGGACACCAGTGATATTAGACTAGGGCACAGCTGTATGATCTCATTTGACTCTTTTTTTTTTTTTTTTTTTTTGGTTTTTTTTTTTAGGTAAGAATGTTGTATTAGTTTGCTAGAGCTGTAATAACAAAATACCATAGACTGGGTGGCTTAAACATTTTTCTCACAATTCTGGAGGCTTGAAGTCCAAGATCAGGGTATTGGCAGGGTTGGTTCCTTCTAAGACCACTCTCGGCTTGCAGATGGCACCCTTCTCTCTGTATCCACATATTGTCTTCCTCTGCGTGTTTGTATAGTTTAATCTCCTTCTTATAAGGACACCAGTGATATTAGACTAGGGCACAGCTGTATGATCTCATTTGACTCTTTTTTTTTTTTTTTTTTTTGGGTCTTTTTGTCTTTTTTCGTGACCAGCAACGGATCGCAACCCTCAGTGTCGCGCCCGTACCGGACTGGGACCGGCAATGGTATCGCAACCCTCGGTGTTGCCCCTGCTCCTCGCTCAGCCAGTGAGTGGCCGGTCTGTATGTGGGATCCGAACCCTCGGCCGCAGCGCTTCCGCGCCACCAGGCCGGCCCCTCATTTGACTCTTTAATGGTCCCATTTCCAAATGCAGTCACATTCTGAGGTACTGGGGATTAGGACTTCAACATATGAATTTTGGTGGTGGTGGAACACAATTCATCATATAACAAATATTTAAAAATATTTGTTGCTTTTTGGTGATATTTAGCTGAATGGAAGAGGAGGATTTCCACTGTTTGGTCTTTTACATACTGTTATTTATCTTCTAGTGTTTCACTTTAACATGTGTATGGTATTTAAACATTGCTATTTATTTCTAATGGATAAGTCACTCAATATGTAGTCCCCCTTTGTTTAATAGCTGTCTAATGCAAATTTTCCCACCTACTTATTTACCCCTTTATATTAAGCCCTCTTTTTTCCCCTTTAGCTCTGTTTGCCCGTTCTCCCCAACAAGGCATTGACATTTTCCAAAGTTTAAAGAAACAGTAATAACTTCACTGATCAGAAATGGTGAAAGAGTCTGGACTTTAATTATGCCTGGAATAGCCCCTAAGAGTATTGGTTTTTTTCTAATTGAAGCAACAAGGAATTTCTGTTTTTATGTCTGCCACTAAAAATAGTTTTAAGCTTCTGAGTTTATTTAATGGAATGACTGTTATTATTTTACTCATAGTGTGTATTGTTACTAAAGATTTTTTGACATGTATAAGTTTTTGCTTATTAGAAACTTCTAGCAAAAACTATAGTACTTACAAAAAGTTTTACATTGTATTTGTAGTTGAATAAATGAAATTTAGAATATGACCTCTCAAAATCTGATATGTGAAAGACTATTGGGTAATATTTTCATTTATTATATATAACATATTCGTGATTCCACCATAATCTTTTTTTTGTGATCCTAAGTGATAAACTGTTTTGACCATTATTTGTGAATTTTTTTTTTTTTTTTGTCTTTTGTCTTTTTCCGTGTCCGGCAACGGATCACAACCCTCAGTGTCGCGCCCGTACTGGACCGGGACCGGCAACGGGATCGCAACCCTCGGTGTTGCTCCCGCACCTTGCTCAGCCAGTGAGCGGCCGGTCTGTATGTGGGATCCGAACCCTTGGCGGGAGCGCCGCCACACTTCCCAAGCGGCGCACTGTAGCAGTGCGCCACCGGGCAGGCCCAGCT
The DNA here is from genome assembly GCF_000696425.1 of Galeopterus variegatus. Taxonomy (NCBI): domain Eukaryota; kingdom Metazoa; phylum Chordata; class Mammalia; order Dermoptera; family Cynocephalidae; genus Galeopterus; species Galeopterus variegatus. Next base: position 94,684 of record NW_007726476.1, read on the forward strand.
CTCTGTATTTCTAATTTGAGCCTTCTAATTGTACTGTGCAGGACTTGATATTTTTGCTTATGCGTATTTTGTATGCTTGATCTACTAGTAGTTCTGAGCAGAATAGTTTAAAGAATAATTGTTGATTTTTCTCTGACAGTTCTATTAGTCCTTAGATATATTTGAGTCCTGTTGTTGAGAGTGAATTTGTTTAAGGTGGATAGTTCATATTCTCTTGTCATTTTCCTCAGTATATAATATCATCTTTATTTTTATTTTTTAAATTTTTTTTGGAAAATTTCAACCTTTACAAAAACTAAGAATATTACGAAGAAAATTAATGTACCTTCTCATAGATTCACCAGTTACTACTATTTTTTCATATTTATTTTTTTATTCATTTTCTGTGTATGTATATCTGTGTGTTTACTGTACCATTTGAGTTAGTCACACATAATGCTTTATCCCTAAGTGTAAATAAACAAAATGGGCAACTCTCCTACATAATCACAATATAGTTATCATACTCTGGAAATTAGCATTGATACCAAGTTATCATCATCTAATGTTATCAATATTTTCTTAAGTTTCTGGGTAATCTTTTTGTTGTTTTTCTCCCTGTAGCCCCTCTCTCCCTCCACTCAAGATCCCATCATTTATATTTAATTTTCATGTCTCTTTAGTTTCATTTTAATCTAGATTCTAGAATGGTTCTTTAGGCTTGTTTTTCTTGACATTGCCATTTTGAGGAGGCCATGCCAGGTGCTTTTGTCCATGATTTTGCATATGTTTCATTGTTTCTGCATGAATGGATTCAGGACGAACATTTATGTTGTATTCTTTTTAGCCCATCATCTGGAGGCAGTTTTTCTAGTATTGGGGATGTTAGGTTTGATCATTTTATGAAGTTGGTGTCTACCAGGTTGCTCCATTGTAAAGGCATCCTTTTCTCTTTGTAATTAGTATGTGATTTATGAAGTGATGCTTTGAGGTTGAATGAATATCCAACAATCTCTAACCCAGTGTTTTAGCATTTATTGATTTTTGCTTGAATCAAATATTATTATAACAGTTTGAAATGGTGATTTTCCATTTCGATTATTTCGTTAGCTACTGCTGTTCTATAATTTTGCCTTCCTTTATATTTTATTGGATATTAACACTGCTTTTCCAGCTGTTCTTTGTTTTTTACATCTTTTCTCCTCCATGTATTCTTTTTTGTACCCTATTACTTTTTTGTCCTACTTTCCACTGGGTAGATGGAATTTTCTTCTTTTGACTTAAAGGTTTTACATTCTTTTATTTTGTGTTCTTAGCCACTTACCCTTAACTTAAACTGGATATATGTTTGTTTATGTCTGTTGGTTTTAAAAATTTACCAATGTCTATATCTTCTCTTCAATAAGACAAATACTTTATTATACTCTTGTGTTCTTGGGCAAAGTCTCCCCTCACCCAGTCAAGTTGATATTATCTAAGATTTTTAGATTTTTTTATTATGGGAATATTTTTACTTCCTTTCCTCCTCCCCTTCCCTCCCTCCCTTCTTTCTCACATTCTTTCTTCTATTTACACTTGTGTAGGTTCTCTTTCTTTTAGAAGACAGGAAGATATTAGATATTACATAATTTACTTTATATTCTCTATCCAAATGATTAATTGTTGCTTTGCCTCCCACAGATTTGTCACTCCTTTTCCCCTGGGTGATGGAGCCGCCAAAGATTACTCAAAGCCCATCTCTTCTGAGCAGTGAGAAGCCCCGAAAAGGGGTTAATCTCCTGGAACCCTCAATAGCTAGGCATTCCTTCCATTTGGGAAATTAACCACGAATTTGGGTTCTCTTCCCGCATTTATTCTCTAGACCAGGAAGTTACAGGAAGAGAACATAGGTGGGGCTTTTGCTAAGTACAGTTTAACAAGTTTAACAATAGAAGCTGGTAACATTCAGTAAGGTGACATTCTATAATGCAATTAAATGATCCACTAACAAAAGCTTGATTTTAGCAAGCATCTCTTGCAGCAATTTCCCAGTATCTTTACATACATATCAATGAATAACCTGTCTGTCTTTGAGCTAGCAACCTTGCTGTGTTAAAATTTTTTATCTTACAACAGAGACTATATAGCCTTGGGAAAATTTCCTGTCCTTTGCAAGGTCAATATTTGAAACTGCAAGGCGTTGGAAAAAACCAGGCCCTGTGAAGTACATTTGTTTTATGCATACTTCACAATTAATAATTAAAAATAAAGTTTTGATACTTATGTTGAAAGTATAGGAATACTCTTGTAAGTGGAACAACTTCTCAACTCTACCACACACATGAAATATTAGTATATTAAGCACTGTGGAGTGGCTTTAGGTACAGCTAGGTGCTCTAAAGTGTAGGTTTCTTCAGTTCTTTGCAGCAAGCCATTTTCATATCTTAAGAAAGGAATGAAGAATCCTAACTTTGCAGAGGTTTTGTAAGGATTGAGGTAGTGTAGAAGCGTAGATGTAGATAATAGTATTAATAGTTGTAAAAAAAGAGAAGTTTAAGCAGACAGAAACTCTTAAAAATGCCACTGATTAAAAAGTAAAGATTTAGGGCCGGCCCAGTGGTGCACTGGATAAGTGCGCCACTTGGGAAGCGTGGCGGCGCTCCCGCCCGAGGGTTCGGATCCCACATACAGACCAGTTCCCGCTCACTGGCTGAGCGAGGCGCGGGAGCAACAC
>NW_007726476.1:97651-126348 GCF_000696425.1 Galeopterus variegatus
AAAAGACAAAAAAAAAAAAAAAAAAAGTATTTAGGGGCTGTCCGGTTACCTCATTTTCTTAGAGCATGGTGTTATAACACCAAGGTCATTGGATCCCTGTATTTGCCAGCTGCCAAAAAGAAAAAAAAAAAAAGGTTTAAATAAAAAGTGAAACGTTGATTTCAGATCTAGATCTCAGTCGAATATGATCTTAGAACGTAACTTCAGTATGCCTTATATCCATTATGTATTAATGTTTTGTTCAGTTTCAAGTGTAGCAAAAGAAAAACAAAAGTACTTTTTTTTCTGGCCCAGGATTCAATTCAGATGGCATGTTGGATTTCACTGTCACGTCTCTTTAATGTCTTTTAATATGGAACAGTTCTTCAGTTTTTCTTACTATTTATTTTGTATAATATCCTCCAATTTGGGTTATATTTTGTTTTAGTATTAACTTTGTTCTAAGGTACTACCATTACAAAACATAGGGTCTATAGGTCATGATTTAACACAGTGTTAATATTTATTTATTTATTTTTGGTGGCTGGCTGGTACGGGGATCTGAGCCCTTAACTTTGGTTACTGACACCACGCTCTAACCAAGTGAGCTAACTGGTTAATATATAAATTCTTATACTTCACCACTGGTAGAATACAGTACTTGTTTTGTGGCAGAACAGAAATGTAAGTAGTTGGTTACTTTGGATGTATGTTGTTCTATATGTGGGAATGATGCTCAGTGGTTGATTGGAAAGTTTTTATTGTCTTTTTCAAGAGTTTGGGGAAAAGAAAGGAGAGATGGGAAGGGGATTTAGAAATCTTCTATCCTAGATCTCATTAGAATGGCAGAAATGGTGCAACTAACAGCTGTGGACACTTGTTCAACTTACCATTTTTATCTCACTGGTCAGATGTTTTATTTTAATTTTCATTTGTACATCTAAAGAAAGGGTGAAGTCTTAAGATGGCAGCTGTGTGTAAGGAATAGCCTGTCCAACTGCAGGATAAGCTGTCGTTTTTAACCCTTTGCTGCCCAAGTTGTATTGGTATCACCTGATTATAATGTTTTTATTTTGTGGCTCTTGAAATGAGACTGCTCTCTATAAGATGAAGTTTTCAAACTCTGTTCCTAGAACAAATAAGTAAGATTTCCTAGAAACATTATGATGGATTTAGAGCAATATATGTAAGCTAAATCACTCTTATCAGGCTTAATAATTGGAAAAGAATATGCATAGTCTTTTTTTCTGTTGTTGCGTGATGTACGTGATATTTGATGAGCATAAATAGTCAAACTTTTTGAAAAAGTCCTTTTTCAAGCCAATTTTTTCCTCTCCTCTTCTCTTCCCTATGGCTATATGTGGTCTTCCTAGTTTTGTAATAAGGCTTGGGGAATTTCAGGAACCCTTTTAGTTTAGAAACCAGGAATTTGAAGACCATAGAGGGCTGAGCTCAGTGTGAGCCCTCCTGACTCTCCTGATCTAGTACCAGGTCTGACTGGTAGAGGGATCAGATAGGTGGGTTTGTCTGGCAGGCTTTTAGGGTGAGTAAAATGTAAATCTTGTTGTGGTTGTCACTTAGGGGAGAAAAGTATCTGAAAACTGGGTTTTGCAATGAGGAGTACTTTGTGTTAGGCATAGCTCTGTCTCATTAGCACTGGGAATTCCAGGATAGAATATTAAAAGATGCCGTGAGCCTTTTGCAGCTAAGAGGCTTATAAGGTCATTCAAGGAAAGACCAAATAAGCCAGCTTCAGAAGAGCCTTTCTCATTAACAGAAGTGGGAGGGTGTAGAATTATGTCAAGATATTGAGAAAACTATAATTTCTAAATTTTTAGCCAAAAAGGGTATCCTATTTAGTAGTAGGGAAATAATAAGAAGAATACTTAAGTACAGTTGCAGGCATTGCATATCTTGCGGAAAAAAAGAGGACACTTCTAAAATTAAAATGCAGCCCATAAACATTTTTATTTTTTATGAATTGGATTACTCATCATTTTGAGTGTTGCCTTCTGCTAAATTACTCCTTTAACATGAATTGAGTTGACTGTATTTTGTTCAGTCATATCCTAAATGTTAGATGAAATTCATTTAATGTTTTGAACTTTATATTTTTAGATATACTATAAAGATCACACAGCTGTTGGTTGGAAATGTATGTGAATTACTGAGCAGTAGGATCATGATTTGGGTCCTATGCCAGCTGATAGTCAGCTGCCACAAATTAAAAGAAGCTAACAACACATGAGAATAAAAATTCTTAAAGGATATGAACATTGTACTTCAGAATGTTCTGGGTAGTGACTGCTTTGTTTCAGGCACTCAACTAATTATCATGATAAAGCACATTTCATGATTAGGAGATTGGTTTTAGGTTTTTGGTTGGAAAGCTGGGAGGATTTTCCCCTAATTTTGTTAGGAATTAGAATAATTGTGATCAGCTACTCCTGTCAAGATATTTCTGATCAAAGGAACTTCAGTTTCCACACTTCATTTGATTAAATTGTATTGGTTAGTAGAAATACCTAGTTTGATTCTTTGTGCCATGGTTAATTTGGTACTTTTAAGACTGAGTTTCTTCCAAGCTTCAGTTAAATAGCTCTAACACCGTGTTTTCTATACACCTAGTTCGTCCTCAATTATATCAATTCTGTATGTTGATTTAGTGTGTATTTAGTTTCTAACCTTCATTGATTGTGCTTTTAGCAAAGCTGTCTACGAAGTATTTTGTGCTTATAGCAAAGATGTCTGTCAAGTAGGACATATCCCCATTGGTTTCAAATACAAAATTGCATATTATTTTCATGGAAGGTGATCTCTAATAAAGTTTAAAAAGATTAAAAAATAGTGGTTGTCCATGGTTTGTGCTAGGCGTTGTGATCCATTTGCTTATTTGACATTCAGCAAATGCTTGAATATGCTTCAAGTATTAAACTTTAGATAGAGGTGATGCAGTTCTCTACACAAGGAAATGAACTGTGTAATAAACAAATGGTTGTAATACAATGGGAATCATGCTGTGATAGGAGTACACCTGGAGTCCTGCTTGTGGGATGGGGTGGTGTGGGAAGAGGGGAGTCTGAGAAGACTACTTGGATGTGAACTGGGAGAAAATATTGAGCAGTAGCAATTAGGAAGAGCATGGAAGAAAGGAAGCCTTTCATTATTTGGTGTTCAGGAATAACATGATTAAAGGAATAGAAAGAAGAGAGACTTGCCTCAGTGGAAATGATGGATTTAGTAGATGTTGTAATGATGTAATTTTGTTGAAATCCTAGAACTGAGACTTTTGTGCACTTCTTCAAGATGTTCTAACTCAAATTATAGAAATGAGAGGGCTGGCCCGGTGGCTCATTGCTGCAGTGCGCCGCTTGCGAGCCCGGCGGCGCTCCCGCCGAAGGTTCGGATCCCACATACAGACCGGTTCCGCTCACTGGCTGAGCGAGGTGCGGGCGCAGCACCGAGGGTTGCGATCCGTTGCCGGTCACAAAAAAAGACAAAAAAGAAAAAAAAAAAAAAGAAATGAGAAATATTGCATGCACTTGTCACCTTTCACAACCATTTAAGAAAGATTTACCCTCAAACTTTGAATTTGGCAATGTGCTGGAGAAGTAATGTAATTGGTTCTCATGATAAGACAATCATATCTGAATTTCTAGCCTTGCCTCAATTTTTATTGCATGTGCACTGATTTCGGTAGATTCAAAAGAAAATTTTTACAGCTGATACCAGGTAAGAATAATAGGTATACTTTGAGGGCACATCAATTTGGTTCCTTCTTCAGCAGGTTCCAGCAAACAGTCTTCTCTGCAGGCAGCTATTAACAACTCCACTTTATTCATAATCAGAGAAGCACAGCATTAAGGCATTCTTTTAGTCAAACACCTTTTAAACAAACAAACTAATAATTACCATTTCACCTTGTTTGAACATTTTGCAAAATCTCTTGAATGTCACACAGGTTGTATATGGCTGGAGAGGAATGATAAAAGTGGGCTGCTGTTTTTCAGATTATGGCCAGTAATTGCTTCTCAATTATGCTGTGCCGTAATTACTTTCTGAACACACTGCCAAAGTTTGTGAACAGAACATCATATTCTAGTGATTCCTAAATCACTCTTTGCTTTCATCGTTTATTCTGTTGTTAGTGACAGTCATGTGACTACTGACTTTGCTTTCTTGGATGTATTATTCCACCTCCCAGTGCTTGCATAAAGTTTTGGTATTCACTTTGAAATTTAGGCTTCCCCTTGTCATACTTATAGTACTCTTTGGTACTGCTGTGTCCTTGTACTGGAGTACTTGCACCCCCCTCAGGGGCAGGCTTCAGTGTGCTAGTATATATGGAGCAGAACCTAAGACAAATGTGGCATATCTACCTGGAACATCAATTTTACTGAAAGAGTTTTGGGAAGAACATCATATTAAAACAGGATGTGTAATGTAGTGAGTTGCAAAATACTCTTTAGATTTTAATATGAAATGTGAAACTTCAAGGAATTTGTTTGCTAGTAGGCCTTTCAGGGCTCCTCGACTTCTTTAGAGTATATGTGTGGAAGGTCTACTCCGTTCCATCTCTTATAATCTTCAAATAGTGTTTTCTGGGATATTTGTTATATGGTAGTCATCATAGCTAGCCTTGTCCTCGAAACTAAAGTATGTTGAACCTCATTTGATTTAGTGAATTTGTGCCATGGGTAATCTGGTATGTCACATGGAAGGGCTGAATATCCAGAACATGTCCAGAACAGGAGAGTAGTGCATTTTCCCAGCTGTAGTGGACAGACTGCTTTTTAGGACAGACTTGAACAACTTACAAAGTAGTTTTCAGCAGGAGTTGGCAGCCGGTGAATGCTGACTGTATTTGCCAAACTATAAATATCTGGTCTGGGACCATGAATGTCCAAGAAATAACTTCTGGAAAATTAAGGGTTTCCTTAGGATAATAAGAAAACCAGATTTTCCTCAAGTGGTTGTATTTAAGCATGGGAATCATCAGTTTATGATTTGTTTAGTTTGACTAAGTATCTAATGTACCTGAATATTGTATTTATATCTTATTTCAAGTTGGCCTTTAATTCAAATATTAAAAAATAACAAGAAGCAACTTCTTAGGACTGGAAGAGTATGGACTTATTAAATCACATACAGTAGCAGTTAAATTGAAAAGAGAAGTTGGAATTGTATTCCAGTTCCGTAGGGATGTGATAAGAAATAGCCATTTGCAGTATATTTATGACATTGCAAAGCCATCATGAATTCTCAGATTCACAAATAACCAGTGTAGTCTATAATAGCCACCACATAAAGTGAGTACCCAAGGATGAGTAGAAATGAAGAAAGCCTTACTGAGGTGAAGTTGATAGGAAGCTTACCAAGCTCACTCACTGGATAGAGAGTTGGTCAAGCTCGCTCCTTACATACCAGACTGGCAGAGTGGGAAGTTCAGATTCTTAGATACATAGTTTATGTTGTCAGTGATTTTGATAACGTCTGTATGCTTAGCACCAGTTCTGTAGTGACATCTGAGGCCATCATTGTCATCTGGTCTTAACTACAAAAGTGATGTGGCAACATGAATAAACTGTCTTTAACAGTTTATCTGAAAATGAGATCAGTGGAGCCAACAGAAATGCAAATCTGTTTTGTAAAAGGTCTAATTATAATATTCCTAACTAGATTTCTCCTATGCAGAAATAGTAGGATGTTATATTTTCTGGGTAATATTAAGATGCTTATGCTTGTTCAGAAAGTGCTGATTATGGAGCTTGTAGAAGGGAAGCCGGAGGTAGGAAAGCTATTTTGAGGGCCTGTGTAGTAATCCAGGAAAGAAAGCAAGCATTAGTGCAGTGGTGGTGGGACAGAGTGGAGGTGGTATTAGTAGAGACATGTGGGTGGTGGAGTTGACAGGGCTGGTGACTGATGTCTGGATGATGGTGGAGGAGCACTCACGATTCTAGCTGGGACCAGGCCAGTAGGGTTTTGATATCGTTCATCTGGGAAAGGAAATAGAGAGAGAGGAACAGATAGAGGGAGGAAAACAGGTTGTATTTTGAGGTATGTGTGTGATTGGTAGAAATACTTAGTAGGCTGTTGTCTATGTGGGTTTAGATAGAGCTCGAGAGAAAAGTATAGACTATAAATACCTTTCTGGTGTTTTTAAACAGGTATAAGTTGAAAACGTGAATATGGATTCTGTGTTTAAGCCTTGGTGCTGTGTGTGTGATTGGAGTGATGAGAGGAGGGGATTAGTCACCCACTGTCTACCAAACGTTGATTATCTTCATCTACACATTGTTTCTCAACCCATCCAATTAAAAATTTTTAGAATTCTCAGTTGAATGAATATGGAGAAATAAAACATGCCAGTCTTTTGTCTTTCCCTTTTGTTAATGAAGATATCAGAAATACTGTTACATGTTTTATTATATCTCTGAAGTCTGTGCATAATTAGTTCTTTTATAGGGAAAGCTGCACAGGAGTGAACACGTGGTAAATTCCGCCATGCCTCAACATTTTATTGTGAAAAATTGGAAAGAATTCTCAGTTGAAAGAATTGTTCAGTGAACATATGTGTACCCACAATCTAGAGTTTACTCGTAACATTTTACTGTACTTGCTTTATCACATCTTGCCATCGTTCCATGTATAATTTATTTATTTTGATGCATTTCTAAAAAGCAAGTTATAGTCAACAACACTATTTCCTAAGCATATCGGTGTGTGTATTATTGGTTAGGGTTCAGTAATGCTTATAATTTTTTTTTCTTCTGTGGTAAATATGAGGGGTTTCCCAACAGTTCATGGAAAAATTCATATTATCTTTTAATTCTATTTTTCAAAGAACTTTTGGAAGTACCCCTGTATATATACAGTACAGTACACAGACCACTGCGTGAGTTTTGACAAATGCATACATATGTAACCCCAACTCCTTTAAAGGTACAGAACATTCTGGGGTGATGCAAAATTTACTGAAGGCCCCTTCCCATGTAATTCTTTGCCCCCCTCTCCTCCAGCTGCTGTTCTGATTTGTTTCCATTATAGATTAGTTTTTTCTGTTCTAGAACTTCATCTATCAGGAATCAAAATATTGTGTAAGGCTTCTTTCTCAGCGTGTTTGCACTATTCATCTGTGTTGCATGTAGCAGTTGTTTGGTTTTCTTGCTGTATGAATATACCACAGTTTATCCATTCTCCTGTTGATGGATACCTGGGTTCCCAATTTTTGGTCATACCTAGCATTGGAATTGAAGAGTCAGAGAGTAATTGTATGTTCAATTCTATGAGAAACTGCCAACTCATCTTGCAAAGTTGTTGAGCCATTTTATATTCCTACTAACAGTGTATGGGAGTTTTGGTTTCACCACATTTTAGCCATTTTGGTGGGTGTGTAGTGGCATCTTGTGATTTTAATTTGCATTTTCCTAACAATTAGTGATGTTTAGCATTTTTACACAGATTTTCTGAACATTTTATATATCATGTTTTGTGGCATCTGTTCAAATTACTTGCCCAGCATTTTATTGGCTGTCTATCTTTAGTTATAGGAGTTTTTAAAATACATCCTGAATATATGTCAGATTTATGTTTTGAAAATATTTTTTCCTCACCTGTGCCTTGCCTGTGCATTTCCTCCCTCCCTCCCTCCCTCCCTTCTTTCCACAGCTTTATTGAGATAAAATTCATATATGAATTTAGCATATAGCATATGTGAATAGCTGCATCTCATGATACATTTTCTTAAAGGTGTCTTGAGAAAATTTTAATTTGCCTATTTTTTTCTATGATTTTTTTTTTTCCTTTTTGTCTTTTTTCGTGTCTGGCAACGGGATCGCAACCCTCAGTGCTGCACCCGCACCTCGCTCAGCCAGTGAGCGGGAACCGGTCTGTATGTGGGATCCGAACCCTCGGCAGGAGCCGCGCTCCCAAGCGGCGCACTGTGCGCCACCAGGCCGGCCCTATGATTGTTGTTAAAACCTTTTCCTACCTCCAGTTCACAAAGATATTCTGCTAGGGTTTTTTTCCTGAAAGTTTTATGAGTCTAGCTTTAATGTTTAAGCCTATGGTGTTTATTTGTATGATGTGAGGTATAGGTTGAAATTCATTTTTTTCCATATCCATATGCATATCCAATTGTTCCAGCACCATTTATTGAAAAGGCTATGCTTTCTCTGCTGATATTCCTTTGTATGTAAAAAAAATCAGTTGTCCATATATGTGTTGATCTGTTTCTGGACTCTATTCTCTTCGATTGATTTATTTTTCTATTTTGAGGCCAATATAATACTCTCTTGATTGCTGTAGGTTTATAATCTTGAGATCAGATAGTGTTAGCCTTCCAACAGTATTCTTTTTCAGAGTTGTTTTGGATATTCTGTGTTCTTTGTATTTCCATCTAAGTTTTAGAATCAGTCTGTCAATTTCTACAAAAAAGACCTGGGATTTTCAGTTCATAGATTGTGTTCAGTTCATAGATTAATTTAGGGAAGACTTGGCATCCTAACAACATTGAGCCTTCCAGTCCATGGACATGGTATAACCTTTTATTTAGATTTTCTTTAATTTCCCATTCCAATGTTTTGTAGTTTTCAGCATAGAGATTTTACACATAATGTTAAATTATTCCTAAGATTTCTTTTGTTGGGTGCTATCATAAATGGAATTTAAAGATTTTATTTTCCAATTGGTTGATGTTACCATATAGACAATAAAATTAATTTTTATTTAACTTGAATCCTGTGACCTTGCTAAATTCACTTAATAGTTGTAACAGCTGCTTTGTAGATTCCTTAGAATTTTCTGTATCAACAATTTGTCACCTGCAAGTAGAGGCTGATACTTTTCCTGTCTTTTTTTTTTTTTTTTTTTTTTTTTGCAAAGGCTAGGACTAACACTAATACAGTGTTAAATAGATGTGGGTACAATGGGCATCCTTGCCTTGTACCTGACCTTAGTGGGAAGGAGTTCAGTATTTCACAATTAAGTATGATGTTGTAGATATTTTTGTAGATGCTCTTTATCAGATTAAGGACATTCTTTTCTCTTCCTAGTTTGCTGAGTTTTTGTCATGACAGATGTTGCATTTTATCCAGTTCTTTTTTCCCCATCTTTTGTATTGCACAGTTTTTCTCCTTTATTCTGTAAATATGGTGAATTACTTTGATTTTCAAATGTTAAATCAGCCTTGCGTTCCTGGACTAAACTTTACTTGGTCATGATGTATTATTATTTTAGTATATTGCTAACTTTTATTTGATACTATGTTATTAAGAATATTGGCATCCATGATATTAAAGGACACTGTACTTTTCTTTATTTGTAATGTGTCTGTCAGGTTTTGGTATTAGGATCATGCTGGCCTGATAAAACAAGCTGGAAATGGTTTCTCTTCTATATTTCAAGAATTTGTGTAGCATCACTGCTGTTTTTTTCCTTAAATGCTTGATAAAATTCACTAGTGAAATCATATGCCTGGGGTTTTATTTGTGGGGTGCTCTGTAACAATTTTTTCAGTATATAAAGTTATTCAGATTTTGTTTTACCGCGTGTCAATTTATTTTTCCAGGAACTTTTCCATTTCGTCTAATTTGCCAAATTCGTTTGCTTAAAGTTTTCTTCATATTCTCTTGGTATTAATATTTGTAGGATCTGTAGTGATAAGCCCTCTTTCATTTCTGTTATTTGGTAATTTGTATTCTTTCTTGATCAGATTAGCCGGAATCTTAATTTTCTTACTGTTATCTGTTTCACTGATTTCTGTTCTTTGTTATTTTCTTTCTTTTACTTCCTTTGTGTTTTCTTTACTCTTTTCTAACTTTTTAGGAGGGAAGCTTAGATAATTGGTTTTAGGCCCTTCTTTTCTTTCTTTCCTTCTTTCCTCCTGTTTTTTTTTTTTTGTTGTTGCTTTGCAGGTACAGGGATTGAAACTTGGACCTTGGTGTTATCATCATCACCATGCTCTAACTAAGCTAATTGACCACTGCCCTTCTTTTCTACTATGAGCATTTACAACTATAAATTTCCATCTAAATACTGCTTTAGCTGCATCTCATGATTTTTAATTTGCCATATTTTTATAATGATTTAATTTGAAATATTTTCTAATTTTCCTGTGTTTTCTTCTTTGACACCTGGATTACTTAGGAGTGCATTAAAAAATTTCCAAATATATACATATGTTCTTAGATATCCTATTATGGTTAATTTCCAGTTTACTTCCATTGTGGTCAGAGAACATACTCTGTATGCTTTCAGTAATTTAAAATGTATTGAGAATTCTCTTATGGCCCAGCATATCTGTCTTGATGATCATACTATTGATACTTTAAAAATGTATATTCTGCAATTGTTGGATGTAGTGTTTCTAAAATATCAATTAAGTCAAAGTGGTTAATAATGTTCAGATCTTCTATGTGTTTATATTAATTTTTTGTGTACTTTTATTAATTATTTTCTAATTTTGTCAGTTACTGAGAGGGGAGGTGTTACAATTTGCAAGTAATATGGTGAAAATGTCTTTGCAGCTCCTGTGTGAAGGATGTGAAGCAGGTCTGCAGGAGTGAGAGGATAATCCCCAGGGAAAGATCATCCTTCTTCTGGGATTGGTGGAAGATCGGAGGTCCTGGAGATTTTCAATTTTGTGGGTCCTAAAATGGACAAAGTGTAAGGAGGTGCTTTTTCTACTTTGCCTGATGACTGACGCTGGTATGGTATATGTAAGTCCCATTTGATATGTATGGCCTGTGCTGTGAGTTGTGTAATCTGGGAAATGAATGCTGGCCCATTATCAGACTGGAGGCTGGTGGGCAAGCCAAAACGAGGGATGATTTCTGAGGTGAGAGCATGTGTTACTGCTGTAACAGTCTCTGTGCAATTGTGTTCTAAGGGTCGTGAGTGTTCTTTTTCTACTTTGCCTGATGACTGACGCTGGTATGGTATATGTAAGTCCCATTTGATATGTATGGCCTGTGCTGTGAGTTGTGTAATCTGGGAAATGAATGCTGGCCCATTATCAGACTGGAGGCTGGTGGGCAAGCCAAAACGAGGGATGATTTCTGAGGTGAGAGCATGTGTTACTGCTGTAACAGTCTCTGTGCAATTGTGTTCTAAGGGTCGTGAGTGTTCTTTTTCTACTTTGCCTGATGACTGACGCTGGTATGGTATATGTAAGTCCCATTTGATATGTATGGCCTGTGCTGTGAGTTGTGTAATCTGGGAAATGAATGCTGGCCCATTATCAGACTGGAGGCTGGTGGGCAAGCCAAAACGAGGGATGATTTCTGAGGTGAGAGCATGTGTTACTGCTGTAACAGTCTCTGTGCAATTGTGTTCTAAGGGTCGTGAGTGTTCTTTTTCTACTTTGCCTGATGACTGACGCTGGTATGGTATATGTAAGTCCCATTTGATATGTATGGCCTGTGCTGTGAGTTGTGTAATCTGGGAAATGAATGCTGGCCCATTATCAGACTGGAGGCTGGTGGGCAAGCCAAAACGAGGGATGATTTCTGAGGTGAGAGCATGTGTTACTGCTGTAACTATGTATGTTGGGGCCGCATAATGGGATGCGGGGAGATGTGTGGAAAGGGATTGAGAAAGAAGTCTAAAGTCTCTGTGCAATTGTGTTCTAAGGGTCGTGAGTGTTTTGGGATGAGAGTGGCTGGATTTAAGAGAGAGCAAGGTTTAAAGGAGAACTGGGAATTTTCAATGACGGTAAGGTGGATAAGTTGTAGGTGGGAAGGGGAGAGAATTGACATGACCTTATGGCTGAGAAGTTCTTGAAGATGATGGGAGGAACAAATCACTTTTTGTCCAAAGGTTAGTTTAGAGCTTTCTTGTACTAAAAGGGTGGCTGCTGCCAAGGCCCGTAAACAGGGGGGGCCCATGCTTGAGCTGTGGTGTCCAATTGTTCAGAGAGGTATGCAACTGGGGAGAAAATATCTCCTGCCTCTTGTCCCCAAATCCTGACTGCCAATCCTTGGGTTTTGGTGACGTATAGGATAAAAGGATGAGATAGGTTTGGGAGGGATAGAGCTGGGGCTGTGAGGAGAATGAATGGGCTTTGTGGAATCTAAGGAAATGGCAGGATCCCCTTTGGCTGCCACATAAAGTGGTTTTGCTAGCATGCCAAAGTTGGGAATCCGTAGGTGAAGATACCCTGCAAGCCCCAGGAAAGAGAATTTCACTCTTTGTGGAAGGAGTTGGTAGTTCAGAAATTAAACTCTTGCAATCCATTGTTATTTCTCTGGTGTTGGGTGTGAGGTGGACTCCCAAATAGGTGACTGAAGGGGAAGAAATTTGGGCCTTGCTGGGAGAGCAACAGTGTGAGCCTGTGAATCCTCATAGGAGGGGCTGCAAAGGAGGAGGTCATCCACATATTGTATTAAAGTGCTAGAGGTGGAGGAAGTTCAGATAAGTCTTGAGCTAAGGCCTGGCCAAAGAAGTGGGGGCTATCCCGGAATCCGTGGGGCAGTACCGTCCAGGTGAGTTGTTGGGAACTACGTGTATCAGGATCAGTCCAAGTGAAGGTGAACAGGTTTTGACAAGAAAGGGTGTAAGGGAAAAGAAAGAAAAAGCATCTTTGAGGTCAAATACAGACAAGAAGCAGGTTGTTGTTGGGATTGTGAATAGAAGAGTGTAAGGGTTAGAAACAATTGGGGTTATGGGTAAAATGGCCACATTAATGGCCCTGAGGTCTTGAACTAAACGGTGTGAGCCATTATGCTTTATAACCAGAAAGAGGGGGTGTATTAAAAGGTGAGTGGGTAGGCCATAGAGATGAGAAGAAAGGAATTTGTGTATGATGGGTTTTAAGGCTATTAGGTGTTTGTTAGCGATGGGGTACTGTGGGACATTAGGGGACAAAGAGGGGTTCTGCAACTTAACAAAGATAGGGGAATGGTGCATAGTAATGCAGGGAGAAGAAGTGTCTCCTACTACAGGATTTAACCTTGTCTGAGGGGAAGGGGAAGGTGGAAGCCTCAGGGGCCAGGTCTGGGGGAGCCTGTAACAGGAGTATTGTAGCTGGAGTTAAAGTGTTTCGGGTAAGAGTAGCTTTGAACTTGGAAAGGATGTCCCGTCCCAGTAAGGGGGTTGGGCATTGAGGCATTATTAAAAATTTGCTTGTGACTTGGGTGTGATGTAGGGTGCAGGAAAGGGGTTGAGTGATCTGTGGGTGGTATTCTGATCCCGTGACCCCCTACTATTGTGATAGAGGATGGGGTAGTTGGTCCTGCATATTTAGGAAGGGTAGAGTAAGTGGCCCCTTTATCAGCTTACCTGCTTTGAGATGAGTTATCCTGGGCTCACATGTGGTGATCTCCGTGGGGGCCTCGGGCCGTGGGCATCGCCAGTCCTCCTCCTGGGCAAAGCCAAGCAACTCTGGTAGGGATGGCCATGAAGCCAAAGGCTGTGGGTTGGGGACTGGGTTTACTCCCTCTTTGGCAAGTGGAACAGTCCCCCCCCCCCCCCAACCTGGCTGTTTGCAGTTAGGACAGGGCCCCGGATGGCTTGCCCCTAGAGGCAGCCGGCTTATAGGTGTGTGAGTCTTGGATGGCATTAGCCAGGAGTTGGTATTTGGCCTGATCTCTTTTGTAACGGTCTTTCTTCCCTTCCTCCCTATTGTTAAAAACCTTGCAAGCTGCATTGAGAAGGTCTGGTTGGGTCGTATTTGGACCATCCTCAAGTTTTTTTAGTCTTTTTCCCAAATAACAGGGGCTGATTGGGTAAGAAATGAGAGTGTAAAGAGGGCCGTGCCTCCAGGAGAGTTTGGATCTTTACGCGTGTATTTATATAAAGCCTCAGAGGAGACGGGTTAGGAACTCGGGGATTTTCAGTGGATCTGTGTGATTTCTTTAGGCTTATCATAATTGACCGACTTGTGAGTAGCCTTTTGGAGGCCATAAATCAAGTGTGTGATCATGATATCCCAGAGATCCCGATCCCCATGGCCAGCCTGGTAGTCCCAATTTGGGTCCATGCAAAGTACAGCAATGGCTCCCACAGGCCACCTGTTATTTTGAGTACGTACCTTGTCTGCCTGTTGTTGGGCCGTTATCCAGACCTGCTCCCTGTCCTCAGGGGACAAAGTAGTAGTAGTGAGGATCATAAAAATACCATGCCAGGTGAGATCATAGACTGGGTGAGATATCTGAATTCCTTAAGATGTGTTTCCAGGTCGGACTGGAAAGATTCTAGTCATTTTTTGATTTGGAAGAGATTGGAAAGAGAAAAGGGAATATGTACTCATCACATAATTTCCTCCCTCCTAGCCACTTCATGGAGGGGATATAAAGGAGCTGGAGCTGAGGAGGGGTTGTCACCTGATGAAGGGGGGGAAGGAGGGAAAGTTGGGTTGCTGAGGACGAACATCTGGAGACCAGGTAGGGGGAAGAGAGGGAAAAGGTGAAGGGGCTGGTGAAGGATCTGGAGCGTAAGGAGGTGATTGGGGAGTAGTGTGGTCTGACAGATCAAAAGATTGACCCGAGTCTGGAAGGGGAGGTCGAACGTGAGCTAGGAGAATTTGAGATGTAGGACTGTTTTGACAGAGAGAGAAGGACACGATCAGAGATAGAAGACTTGAACACAAGGAATCTCTCTGACTTTGCCGTTTTGGTGACAAAAGCTGTCTAAATCTCTGAGAGTATCTAAATCGAGAGTGCCATCTTGTGGCCACTGGGATCCATTGTCCAGTTTGTACTTAGGCCAAACCTGATTGTAAAATGAGGTGTTTGGGTTTAAAATATCTCCCTGGAGGCCAAGAGTTTGGCCAGGAGATAGCCCGAGGATGTAGAGCGTGGAGGTTTGGATTGTGAGGATTCCATTTAGAGGGTGAGCAAGGAAATGGGCAGTCTTAGTAGAACAAAGAGCGTCCTCTTTGCTGTGCACCTTCGAGAGAAAAGCTACCGACTGGCTAGAGGAGTGTCCTCCAATAGCTGGGGGGGCATGATGGGGGTTCCCTTGGCCAGGCGCCTGGGCTTTGTACTCCATAGAGTAGTCTGGGGAACCCATAGAAGTAGGACAGGACCCACTGACTCACTCTGAATTGAGGCCAATGTTGGATGCGTTGGTCTGAAAGGGCAAAAGGTAAGTCTCGAATGTACCCAGTTCAGTAGGTCCGGGAAGGGTGGCCGAGGGCCAGTCAACCCAGGTGGGGATCGTACAAGAACGTCGGCCAGAATCCTTCCTGGATTTCGGCACCAAAATGAAAGAAAGTGAACTGAAATCCTGGGTATCAATCAAGCTTTATTAGAGGAAGAAAATCTGCTGTGCTTCGTTCAAAATGGAGGACAGCACCAGGCCTGGGGGTGGGGGAGCTTATATAGATTGTAAGGAAGGCTCACGTAATCAGGGACGGATTTGGTGCTGGAGTGGAGTTGTTTCTGTTTCTCAGAAACCATGAGGTTCTCGTAAGGGAAAGGCTGGCGGCCATTTTGTGCTGAGTGTGTAAAACGGCGCCAGTCACGTCCAGAACCTATCAACTGTTTGGGTGGTATGTAATTTTCTATTCATTTACTTATAACTTATCTGTATCCTTATATATTTACACTCCATTTCTTATAAAACGGTATATAATTGGGTCCTTTAAAAAAGCCCATTATCTAGTCTCTACCTTTTAAACTCTTTTCAGAGTGTTTAGTCATTAACATTTAAGGTAATTACTGATATAGTTGGACTTTTGTCTATATTTGAATATTCGTTTTCTCATCACCCCTCTATTTTACTCCTGGTATGCCTTTACTGCATTTTTTTTTTTTTAAATGAACTGAATTCCGTTGTAATTTGTCTGTTGGCTTTTTTTTTTTTGTCCTTTTTGAGACCGGCCACACTGTGCTCAGCCAGTGAGCGCTGTGAGCGCACCGGTCATCCCTATACAGGATCCGAACCCGCGGCGGGAGCACTGCTGCGCTCCCAGTGCCGCACTCTCCCGAGTGCGCTATGGGCTCAGCCCTGTCTGTTGGCTTTTTAACTATACCTCTTTGTAAATATGTATTTTTCTTCTTTAGGGATTATAATACACTCGTTGCTTTAGGGATTATAATATACTCGTACATCTTTAGCTTTTTACCGTTTACTTAGAGTTAATGTTGTGGCACTTCACATACAATTTAGAAACGTTGCAACCCTCTGCAACCCTCTAGGTGTCGTGTGGTCCGCCCCCCCCCCCACTGTTTTGCTGTCATTATCTTATGTATTCTATCTGCATAGTTTGAAACCCTGTAAGATAATGTTAAAATTTTTGCTTTAAACTGTCAAAGTCTAATTTATATTTATCATTTTCAGTGGTCTTCATTTTTTTCTGAGTATTTTGAGTTTCCATCTAGTAATGTTTCCTTTCAACACAAAGAATTCTCTTTTATCTGAAAATGTCTTTGTCTTCATTTTTAAATAATATTTTTTCCTGGATGTCGAATTCTGGATTGACACTTTTGTATTTGAACATTTAAAGACACCATTTTATTGTCTTCTGGTTTCTGTTGTTCCCGAAGAGAAGTTCATGGTCATCTGAATTGTAGTTCTTCTCCTGTTTGTAATGTTTCATTTTCTACATCTGTTTCGAGTGTTTCTCTTTATCTTGGCCTATGACATGCCTATCTGTGGTTATTTCTAGATTTATTATGGTTTGCCTTTTTGCAGGGGATGGGTCCCCAGACTCTTCTTTACATGTATGTTAGATCTGTTGATACTATCCCACAGGTCCCTTTCTGTTCATTTTTCCCCCTGATCTTTTTTTCTATCTCATCTTTGGTTTGCATCTTTTCTGTGGATATATCATGAAGTTTGCCAATTCTTCTGCTATCCTCATTCAGCTGTTAAGCCCAACCAGAGAATTTTTATTCTTAATAACAAAGAAAATATGTATTTTTTCATAGTAGAATTTTCATTTGGTATTTGTAATTTTTTTCCTGTTATTTCCTGTCTTTTCATTACAAGTATACTTTTGCTTTATATTATTGAACACAGTTCTGGTCGCTGCTTTCAAGTCCAACATTGCACCATCTTCACTTGCTGATTGGACTTAAGTGTCTTTTCTCTAGAAAGTGTTGAGTAATTTCAGTTGTGTTCTGCACCTTATAAAATCATATGTTGTAGACCCTCTTAATTCTGTTATGGTCCTCTGAAGAGTGTTAAGGTTTTTTTTTTTTGTTTGTTTGTTTGTTTTGATTAAAGCAGGCAAATAACTTGGTTGGACTCAAATAGCAATTCTGTTTCTTAGGGAGCAGGCCAAATTTTACCTTAGTTCTTTTAGTTACTTGGAAACTGCCCTGCACATGCATAGTTCAAGGGTCATCAGAGATTTAGGCAGAGTTTTTATACAGAATTGGGGGCGCCCCCTTGCCACCCCCCATTATCCTCTCATTTCCAGCAGCTATGGATTGCCTTGAACTCTATCCTTTGATCTTTTAGCTAGGAAGGCTATGGAATGTTCTGTTGGAGTTTTAGCTCTCTCATGCAGCACAGACTAGGACTACTTGTCAGGCTAAAAGCTGTAAAACATACCATTCCTTTTTTACAAGACTTGACTCCCTTCTGGTCATTCTCCAGTGCCTTTACACAGTTGTTCTGTAAATTTTATCCAGAGTTTATAGTTTTAACTGTGGGAGCCAGTTATTATAGGAGCACACATGGCCATAACTTTGCCAGAAGTACCTTTCCTGCTTTTAGATTTTGAGAAAAAGAAAAGACTGAGATCCTGCAGCGTTCTGCTTCAGTTTTTCTTTCGTGATCTCACATGGTGCTTGTCTTTCCTGTTGCTCACACTGTTCATTGTTAAGTGAGAATATAAAGAAAAAGAAGTGAAGCGAATCCACCCCACCCCCCTCCTCCACCATTTTTACTTCCAAGTCCATCCTAACCTGGTCCTGACTGGTGTCTTTATAGCTAAAATTAGCAACACTTGGTATTTTTTTTTTTTGTCCTTTTTGAGACCTGCCGCACTGCCCTCAGCCAGTGAGCGCTGTGAGCGCACCGGTCATCCCTATATAGGATCCGAACCCGCGGCGGGAGCGCTCCTGCGCTCCCAGCGCCCACGGGCTCAGCCCAACACTTGGTATTTTTAACTCAGCAGTGCTTGGGAGTGCTTTGGGCTGCTTTGCCGTATGAGTTGATGGAAATAATGTGAGGCAAATAACTACAGGAAGCAGGTGGAATCATCAATTGCTCTGAGAAAATTTTCTTGTTCGTGGAAGGGTTTGCTAGGATAGGGAAGTATGTGTTGCCAAGTGAAGTCTTTCCCCATATTTTTTCCTTCTGTGACCATTTCTAGATGTATTTACTTTTTGTGAGCTATCATGCCATTAATATGGGCTTCAGTTTGCTGGTGCATTGGGAATTGATCTTTGAGAATTGCAAGTCCAATAAAAAAAAAAAGATGGATGGCTAAATAAAGAATATGAACCCCATGTGCCTATAACAGGCATATGAAATCAGATTATCTTGGCTTTTAAGAAGTTTAGGGTCTTGCTGTCAGGGAAGAGGGGTGGTGTATGAGTTATTTATAGTCACACAATATATTACACCAAAATTTAATGGCTTAAAACAGCACGTGTTTATTATCATACAGTTTCTGTGGGTCAGGAATCTGGGTATGGCTTAGCTGGGTCTTCTGGCTCAGGGTCTCTCACAAGTGCAGTCAAGATGTTGGCCAGAACTGCAGTCTCAACTGAAGTCATCACCAGGGGAGGATCTGCTTCTGAGCTCATTCACACTGGTTGACTTCAGTTGCATGCCAGCTGTTGAACTGAGTGCCTCAGTTCCTTCCTGGCAGCAGCTGCCTTTGTCATGTGGGCCTCTTTCAAAAGGCAGCAAGCAAGATGGAAGTCAGTCTTTTTGTAAATTAACCTTGGAAGTGACATACCGTATTTTTTGCTATATGCTGTTCAATAGAGGCAAGTCTGTGGTCATGAATACTTGCAGGGGTGAACATGGTTAGTAGACATCTTTTTTGTTGTTGTTTTGTAAGGGGGTGAGGGGGAAGAAGAAGGTGTAAATTTTTTTCGTATAATATATACCTAAGAGCCAGAAACATAGTGGGGTGAGAAATTTTAATAGCAAAGTTTACCACTAGGAAGGTATGGGTTGTCAGTAACAACCCAAAAAGAGGTCTTTTAAAGAAAGAAGAGCAGCAGAGACTCTCAAATACAGGAACATAACAAACTTTAAATATTCATTTATAATAAATTGGGTTAATTCTAGAAAATGTCATTATCTGTGTTTTCTTTATTAATACTAATTTTTAAAAACTTTCATTAAGTGTATCCTTTAATCAATGCTAGTGAGAGTAATAGTTTTATTCTTTGATAGATAAATATACATTATTACTTACATTTTCTTAATATTTAAAATGATTATATACTTTTTTATTGTGGTAAATTATACATAACATAAAATTTACCATTTTAATCATTTTTTTTTTTGTATTTTTTCGTGTCCGGCAACGGATCGCAACCCTCAGTGTTGCGCCCGTACCAGACCAGGACCGGCAACGGGATCGCAACCCTCGGCGCTGCGCCCGCACCTCGCTCAGCCAGTGAGCGGGAACCAGTCTGTATGTGGGATCTGAACCCTCGGAGGGAGCGCCGCCGTGCTCCCAAGCGGCGCACTTTAGCAGTGCGCCACCGGGCCGGCCCATTTTAATCATTTTTAGGTGTACACTTCAGTGGCATTAAATGAATTCACATTGTTATGCAATCATCACCGCTATCCATCTCCTGAACTTTTTCATTTTCCCCAGTGGAAACTCTGCCTATTAAGTAATCACTCCCCATACCTCCCTTCCCCAGGCCCTGACAGTCACCATTCTACTTTCTAAGAATATGACTACTCTAGGTACCTCACATAAGTGGAATTTGCTCATTTGTGTCTTACTTCACTTAGTGTAATGTCTTTAGGGTTCCTCCATGCTGTAGCATGTTTCAGAATTTCATTCCTTTTTTAAGGCTGAATAATATTCCATGGTTGTAGGTACTACATTTTGTTTATCCATTCATTCATCAATGGCCATTTGGGTTGGTTCCACCTTTGGGCTGTTGTGAGTAATGGTGCTATGAACACGGGTGTACAAGTAGTCTCTGCATTGGGAACCATCTTAGAACCTGCTTCCCACAGGTGGGCATGGGAAGGAATTAGCTTTAAGTTTAATTTTGATGAAAAAGACAGCTATAGCAGATGAGAGAGATTTCTAATTTATAAGTACAAATGATAGACACCTAAGTAGTTAGTTGTTTTATTAAACTTTACCAAGTTTTTAATTGTTTTTTAGTCTTTTTGTAGAAGACTGAACTTTTCATAAAGAATCTTGTCTCAATGACTGGTTTAAAGAGTAATTAATGCATTATTGTAATTTAAGATGGTGGGACATTTATGGTATTTGTAAGAGAATGCACCAGAGTTTAGAGTCTGCTGACCTTTCACATTTTCTGTAATAATTTTGGATTTAGATTATATCACGAGTATGTCCCATTTTGGTAAAATCAGAGACAGTAAAGTAGCCACTACTCTAAAGGTATGATTTCTGCTGATTTTAACTGTCTAATAAAACTCAGCCATAAAATGGACCTTTCTTATACTGCACTTTTTTTGTTTTTCTTAATTATCGCTTTACTCTACACTCAGTATTTGATTTAGCAGAAATTTAGTGAACTTTTACTAAGGGTTAAACATCCACCTAATGTAAAATGTTAGTAATATTTAGAGGTCCCTGCCCTCCCAATCAAATTGGGGGGATATTAGTAAGTAATTATAGTGTCACCCCTTAGTTCAGTCTGTATTCATATTCACCCCCCCCCCCTTTTTTGTTTATTTGAAAGGGTCTTTTTCTGTAGTTTTAGGTTGAAATTTCATCTTTATTTTCTAGCCAATTCTTTTCTACACTGACTTGGATGCAAATAACTGAAAGTATCATTTTTTACCTATTCTGTTTGAAAAATGGGGAGCTATATTCTTCTCATTGGCTAATAGATTTTAAAGTTCATATGATTCCTGTAATGTGCTAAACTCATACCTCATGTATTAACAAAATTGTAATAGTTTAAAATAATGGAATGAAAGCTGCTGTCTACTCTATGACTTGTTTTAAAAGTTGTGGTATATTTATATATTCTGTGTGTATGTGTGTGAATGTCTGTCTGTCTGTAGTTTGATGCCTGAAATGTTTCCCATAGATTTTGCCTTTCATGTAATCATTTGAAGAAAGTTGAGGTTCAATTCAAAGGAAACTTTCCCTGGAGTATTCATTTTATAAATAAGTTTTTCACTGCTGTCTTAAAAAAAAAAATGATATTCTAGACATGTTTTTGTTATAGTTTAACATATTTTCAGTGGCAAAATCTTTTAAAAGAACCTTTACTAATAAACATTAATTTCAGCAAATAAACAAATTCCCTTCCCTTGGCTTCAAATTAAATATAACATGAAGTATAATGTGGAAACAATAGAAAACATATGAAGTGGTAATTTTGTGGAACTTCTATAATTGATAGGCCAAATCTTACTCTCTTATTCTAATAGAGTGGTTGCAAGTTCAGACTCTGAGTGGACTGGCTGCTTTCAATCCCATTGCTGCCTCTTCCTGCAGTATGTCCATGGTCATGTTAATTTGCCTGTCTGTGTCTCAATTTCCTGTCTGCAAAATGGGAATATTAACAGTCCCTACTAAGTAAGGTTGTTGAAAAGATAAATGAATAATAAAGGCAAACATGTAGAACAGTGTGTGGCAGTTAGTAAGTACTATATATATAATTAGTATTTATTAGTAGTACTAGTCGTGCTTATTATTAGTATCATTATCACCACATCACCAGCTCAGTAATTAATTTCTTATGTCACTTAATTTTCTCTTGGGTAAATCAAGAGATGTGGATTCTTTATGATTATGACTAACTCTGGGGATATATTAGTCTGTCTTAGATACTGTAGATAGTTAATTCATTGATAAAGTTTTCCTCATGGATTTTGTTAGGATTCTCTTTTGTGCCTGCAGTTAAACAATACTCAGAAACACAGGCTCCGAGAATGTTTATGTATGGATAATTGTTTGGTTTTAATTTTTTTCGAGTAATGTTTGTTTTATTTTTGTTAATTAGTCTTATGTATCACAGGAAAAACAGCATTGCTTGAATTTGTGCTCCTTAGCAGCAGGCCAAGTCCCCTTCAGCATGTCCAGCTAGAGTTGCATACAGTGAGGAAGGTTTCTATCCTAGATGTTTCTCAATCTTATGATTTGTTACATTGCTTTTTACATTCTTGGTTCTTTTTTACTTCATCCCAATATAGTTTTGTTTTCTTTTATATCCACAAGCTTTTATAAACTCCATCCCAGTTTCTTCTTCTCTCTGTGGTAAGAATATGGAAATTGTGTGTTTTCATTGTCTTCATCATTCACCTGTCTCCAGGTGTGTTGTTGACAGGGATGGGATCTTGTTATTGGCTGAGTCACATTTATTGAATCTTGCAGATTCTGTACTCATGCAAGGAGTTGTTCACGATTAAAGTCAAAGAGTACCACAAGAATTGTAAAAAAAAAAAGAAAGAAAAAGAAAGTTTGCTTCTACTATTCCTAAACACACATGACTGTATGCATTAAATACATCCTTTAAGGTACTTTTTCTACGTACTACTTAACCTTAGTGATTCTTCCTATTTTAAGAGATTTTTCCTCCAGGAGGATGACCCAACAGATTTGCTGAAACGTTTTCTAAAACATGCTGTCTTGCTTTAGATATACTGATTATTTTCTTTGCTGAATCTCAACCAGTAACTAGGTTGCATCTGAATATACGTGTTGTGGGATAAAGAGTTTAGTAGTGACATATTGAATTTTTACCTTTTTTTATTATTGTTATTTCTCAGAAAGATGAATGATACACAACTGTGTTGTCTTTAGGGGAAGTTTTATCTTCCTACATATTTAGAGCTGCTGCACACCAGATGGTTTTCTTGCCTTGCAGAAAATAAGTTTGTTTGCTGCCATTATTTGTATCTGCCACTTGTCAGGGGCATTCACAGTGTTTTTGCTATATCCCTCAATCACTGAGCCATGACAGCAGAACCTAGTTCTTCCTAGCAAACAGAATTTTTGTCTCCTGATTTTTAGCAGGTTTATTTTCCTGATGGAATGGCAAAGGAGAATAATAATAATTCATACATTTATGCCATAGTAGAAGTCCTCATATTTAATATGATCTACTGTTGATAGTGGTTGGTTAATTGAAATAAAATTTGATATCTTCAAAAATGACATATACTGGCTTCTGGTCAAGATGGTGGAATAGACAGTCCCCAGCATCACTCTCTCCCACAAATCAACTAATTTACAACTATTAAAAAGCAACGACAGCCAAGCTGGGGCTGCTAGAGATTGGGGGGAAAGGAGGAGAGACCGGAGTTCATGAAGGCAGGAGAAGCCATGAGGAGAGGAAGAAGCATCACTCCAGCCATTTTGAATCTCAGCTGTTTCCAGGCTAGAGCTGCCGAGCAGCTGGAGCAGGAGCCAGCAGAAGTCGCAGCTGTGCTCTTCAGATGAAGTTGCTTGGAGGCGGCAGGGGAGAAGAGGGCCTTGGTGGCCCCCATGCCAGCAATACCACTAATAGGGTTCCTGTGGACCCACATAGGACTGAGGAGCCACTCAGAGGCTGGTGAGTCAGTGCCAAGGGACTGGAGCATAGCCCGTCCCATGTGAAGTGTTTGGAACATGGGCAATGGGGGAGACAGGCACACTGGGAGAACACTGGAGCACAGCAAGGACAGCTGATGTGCCTTCCAATCAGCGTAGGACCACTCAGAGGAGACTGGTCAGGAATATAGAATTGCATGGGGTGCAGTTTTATGAAAAGACTTAGGCACAGACTAGAGTTTCTACACAACCCAGGTACAGCAGATTTCACTAAACCTGGAAGTACCTATAAAGTCAACAATTAAAACTGGAGCTGCACAAAAAGGCTTCCCTAGGGAATCAGCAGCAAAGCAGCAATTTAGCTCAATCACAGAGCTCAAGTACTGGTCCCCACAGGAAGTTCCCCCACTTTAGAAGTAAGCAAAGGACAACAAATTAGTTTCAGTGAAGAGTTTAAGTGGTGGGAACAGCAAATAATCCAATGCAGAACTGAAAGAAAAAACAGTACCTATTGGGACCTGCCCGGGATTCTGAGGCATAGAGCTGGGGACTGGACCCCACCCCATCCCCCCCGCCCACAACCAGGCACACTGTAAGTGCCACGGGGCCCGCCTGGGGTCCTGGGGTATGGAGCCAGGCACTGGGCCCTCCGCCCACAACTGAGTGCACCACCAGCACCATGGGGCCTGCCCAGTCTCCTGAGGTATGGAGTTGGGGACTGGACCCTCCTCCCACAACCAGGCACACTGCCAGCGCCACAGGGCCCAGGGTCCTGAGTCTTGGAGCCAGGAGCCACCAGCAACTAGGTAAGGAGCATGCCAAAAACATCACCTCTGTGTGGGTGGCCCACTACAGCCACCACAGTAACCACAGCTGCCATGAAAGTGGCTAGATGCTACAACCAACGTGCAGATGGTCCACCAAACACTGGAGTGCACTGACACAAGGAGTTACCAGCAGAGACCAAAGAAAAGAAGAGGATATCTCTCTCTGCAAAGCCCATTCCAGAGAGACAGAAGCAACATCTATTCTATGATAATATTGGCAGACCCAAACACACCTCTCAGCATTGGATAGATCATCTAGGCAACAAATCAACAGAGTAACCATTACTCTTGCAGAAGGAGAGAAGAAATCTAGGGTTATCAGAGGTGGGAGGTGGGGAGTGATTGGACAAGGGGCATAAAGAATAAGTATGATTTGTAACGATATATATGCAAGTAATATTGACTTGATCAACATGTCAGCATTGAACCCCAAAAATATGTATAATCAATTATGATTCAGTAAAAATTTTTTTTAAAAAGAAAAAAAAAATAACATGCCTTAAAAATTTTTCTTATATTTTTAATTTTTTAACTTTTTTTTTCTTAAACAGGAATTCATTTTCTCACAGTTTTGGAGGCTGAGTTTCAAGGTGCTGACAAGGTTGATTTCCTCTGAGGCCTCTCTCCTTGGCTGCAGACAGCCATCCTCTTGCTGCCTCTTCATATGGTTGTCCTTTTGTGCACTTGTGCTTACAGTTTCTTTCACCCTTTAAACATTTTAGTCTATTTTTTAACATGTGTTAATTTTCTAGTTTTTTGCTGTAAACTTATCTTTGGTGTTAGACTTACTTTGATAGAGACTTTCCAAAACATTTCTAAAACATTCAACTTAATTTCCATAAAATTTTTTTATACTTACTTGGTATCAATTAATGTTTAAATTGCATAATTAGAATATAGGTACAACTGGCATGAATACATTTAGTCACTGTCTTGGCCTGTTTTGTGGTGTTATAACAGAATAACTGAGACTGGGTTATTTATAGAGAAAAAGAGGTTTACTTAGCTCAGGTTCGTTCTCCATGCTAGGAAGTTTAAGATTGGGCAAACCGTGAGACCTCCCTTTATAACAACCCACTTTTGCCTATGAGTGAGAAAGACATTGATCCATCTTGAAGACCTAATTACCTCTTAAGCGTACCACCTCCCAGTACTGCTGCATCGGGGACCAAGCCTCAAGCATGAATTTTGGTTGGGACAGACCATCTTCAAACCATAGCAGTCACAAACACAGCTAGCTCTTGATAAGTACAACCTAACCTCTGAGAGCAAAAGAATGCAGAGCGATGAGAGGAGCTGATGAGCTTTGCACATTTAGAGTGCTAATGGTATGTTTTATGGATGGAAAGGAGAGGATTGGAGAGATAAGAAGATGAAGCTTTTACTGACACATTTTGGGGCTCTTACTCAAAGTTTACAGATTTTTACTTTTTATACTTAGCATCTCTCACTTTTCATATCACTTCTTCAACAAATCTTTAATTAGGCAAGATGAAAAGATATAATGCTAACGTGGAAGAGTTTAACTTCTGACGTTGGTGGAGAAATGATATGCACGGTATATTGTAAGAACACAGAGGATAAGTTCCTAGTTTGGGGGGAGAAGAAAAGCTTTCAAGAGGAGGTGACATTTTTTCCTAAACTGAAGGGCAGGTCAGAATTGGAAAGTATTTGGGAAGAGGATAATAGGTCTGATAGGTTAGGTGGAGGGGATGACATGTGCAAAGTCGTGGCTGTATGAACAAGTATGGCATCATTGTTATTGTGGTAGTGTTGGGGTTTTGGACTGTTTTGAACAACCATGTGCTCCCAGCACTAGGATGTGGTGGAATGGTGCCTGGTGTATTACATGCTTAATAAGTATTTGAAAGAAAGAATGAACGTTGGGCCGGCCTGTGGCTCACTCGGTAGAGTGCGGTGCTGATAACACCAAGGCCACGGGTTTGGATCCCATATAGGGATGGCAGGTTCGCTCACTGGGTGAGCATGGTGCTGACAACACCAAGTCGAGGGTTAAGATCCCCTTACCGGTCATCTTTTAAGAAAAAAAAAAAAAAGAATGAACGTTGAGGAAGATAGAGGCCAAATGATAGTGGACCTTGTTTGCCATGCTGTAGAGCCAGATTTTATCCTCAAATGAGTCTTTGTATCTTAACCAGAAGAGTGACACGATGAGATTTGATTTAGAAAAATACCCTCTGGAAGCAATGGGATTGAGGAGTAGGATTGTAGTCAGAGATACCAGTTTAGGAGATTGTTGAAATAATCCAGTTGAGAAACTATGGAGGGCTCAAATGAAAGCTTTTGAGTGTTATGAACAAAGGGAACTAATGAGCTACAGAAGTCTTTAGGAAGTAGAATTGACAGGCCTTGGTGACTGAGTGTGTGAAGGAGTGAAGGGCAGGGAGGATTGTGAAGTGACCCCTAGGTTTGCAGGATGATGATTCCAGAGTGGTGGTGGTGGTATTATGAGCTGAGAAGAAAAGCATGCTGGTTGTGACTCTTCTGACGCTTTTAATACAATACAAGACATGCTATTTATTGTTTACTTTCCTTTTTGAGAAAATATATGTTATTATTCCTGTTTGAGTGCATAATCTTTTATAACTGAGATACACTTGCTTGATTTTAATATATGGCAGGAGGTATAGAATATAGATGTGAACAATATTTATGGAATTGAGTTGAAACCTAACATTGTATTTACTCTAAGCCTCTTTAATGCTTGAAATGTCATAATATTGCAGGCTTGAGTAAAAAAGTTGACCTCAGAGAATAAGAGGGAAATCCTATCTTTAAAATTCTCAACTTTTAAAAAATTCTTC
Source organism: Galeopterus variegatus (assembly GCF_000696425.1). Classification (NCBI taxonomy): domain Eukaryota; kingdom Metazoa; phylum Chordata; class Mammalia; order Dermoptera; family Cynocephalidae; genus Galeopterus; species Galeopterus variegatus. The sequence continues at coordinate 124,894 of NW_007726476.1, forward strand.
CTTAATATTTTATCTTCTGAGGGCCGACCCTGTGGCACACTCTGGAGAGTGCGGCGCTGGGAGCGCTGTGGCGCTCCCACCGCGGGTTTGGATCCTATATAAGGATGGCAGGTGCGCTCACTGGCTGAGTGCGGTGTGGGCGACACCACGCCAAGGGTTGCGATCCCCTTACCGGTCACCAAAAAAAAAAATTTATCTTCTGAATAAATGACATTTTAGTTCCTAGAATGAGTTAGTATCACAACAGGCATGATGCCAACTTTCTTTCTTTCTTTTTTTTTTTGTCTTTTGTCTTTTTCTGTGTCTGGCAACGGATCGCAACCCTCAGTGTTGCCCCCGTACCGGGCCGGGGACCGGCAACGGGATTGCAACCCTCGGTGTTGCCCCCGCGCCTCGCTCAGCCAGTGAGCAGGAACCGGTCTGTATGTGGGATCCGAACCCTCGGGCGGGAGCGCCGCCGCGCTTCCCAAGCGGCGCATTTATCCAGTGCGCCACCGGGCCGGCCCCCAACTTTCTTTCTTTAGGTAAACTCTCTTAAGCAGCTGGTAGTACAGTAGAAGTTATAATGCAAACGTTGAAAATTCACCACAGACTAGGCTCTGGGCTGCACATTGGCGATTCGAGAATGACTGACATATTCTGCATATTAGTCCGTTTCTGTTGCTTTTAACAGAATACCTGAAACTGGGTAATTTATAAAAAAAAGAAAGTTATTTCTTACAGTTTTGGAAGTAGAAAGTCTGAGGTCTAGGGAACATATCTGATGAGGGTCTTGGTGATGACTCTCCACAGCAGTGTAGAGTATGACATGGTGAAAGGGCATGAGCAAGAGAGAGCTAACCTGCTCTGCATATGAGGCCATCAGAACCACACCCATGACTCCATGAATGGATCAATCCATTCATGAGGACACAGTCTTTACAATCTAATCACCTCTGAAAAGGCCCCACCTTTCAAATATCATAATTGGATTTCCCACCCCGTTAACACTGTTACAGGGGGGATTAAGTTTCCAATACATGAAGTTTTGGGGACAGATTTGGCCCATTTTCAACGACAATGAAGACTTATTTATATGTATGTAAAAATAAATGAATTGGGACCATGACTTTGAACAGTGATTACTTTATAGTGTGTCACACATTACTGTGGGAGCATCAGTAAAGAGCTATATAGGTGCATCCCCAAATTTCCTTCTTTTGGTTGCCACCTGATGGAGTTTGGATGTTTTGTTCTCCCAGAACTCATGTGGAAATCTGATCCCCAATGTGTCAGTGTTGGAAACTGATTGAGTCATGGGAGCAGATCCCTCATGAATGGATTAATGCTCTCCCTGGGGGAGGAGGGGTAGTGAGTGAGATCTCACTCTGTTAGTTCCTGCAAGAGCTGGTTGTTTGAAAGAACATGGTACCTCCCCCCTTCCCTCTCCCTCCTTCCCCCCTCTCCCCCCTCCCC
>NW_007726476.1:126984-140031 GCF_000696425.1 Galeopterus variegatus
CCTCCTTCCCCTCCCCCTCTCCCCCTCCCTCCCCCCTCTCGCTTTCTCTTGCCATGTGATCCGCTTGTACCTGCCAGCTGTCAGCAGTTTTCCACCGTGAATAGAAGTAGTCTGAGGCCCATGCCAGATGCAGCTGTCCCAGAATTGTAAGCCAAATAAACCTCTGTTCTTTATAAATTACCCAGTCTCAGGTATTTCTGTTGTAGCAACACAAATGGACTAATACACCCCATTGCCTGCATTTTAACAATCTGCAAATCCTTCCTGCTGTACTTCTAACACACATCCTACATGCTTCCCTCTCCTCTTTTCTGGTCTGGTATTTGTGTGTTTCTGTTCTTGATTTCCATGCCACCTTCCTGAATCCTTTCTCTACATTAGAAGCTGGAGTCATCTTTTAAAAATGTAATTCAGGTTCTGCTTAAAGCCCTCCAGTAGCTTCCCAGTTCACTTGGGAGTTAAACCCAACTGCTTCTCATGACTCAAACAAACATTACCTCCTCATTGAGTCTTGCTTGTTGAGAGATTGATGAGTACTGTGAGAACTCAGAGGAGAGAGCAATCAGTTCTGGTTCTGGAGACCCTAAGAAGACTTAATAGAAGGAATAATATTTGATCCAGATTTTGATCAGTAGGGTTTTGTTAGATGAGATTATATACTGAAGAAGCATTCAAAGCATGCCTGCTGTGTGCTAGGCACGGTCATATTCATGCTCCCTTTGACAAGTAGTGATTAATAAGTGGTGTCTTTGAAATTGCTGTTTGTTAAAGACTTGGCTTTACTACAGTCTCAATAAATAGTATATTCAAAAATAGTTAAGTAATCCTTAGTCTGTTTAAATACCAGGAAACTTTTTGTTTACTTGTACCTGTGAAAATAGAAGTTGGCAAGCATTCTCTACCATCATATATACCTGCTCAGGAATTTGGGTGTATTCTGAATTGTATTACCTAACAAAACCATAAAATTGTAATGCAGTGTCATAGCTTTTAGACTTTTTTTTTTTTAATTCAGGTGCTTCTAGCTTTCTCATGCCATATTTCATTTTATTATTTTTTTTATTTTTATTTTTTCTTTTTGTCTTTTTTTGTGACCGGCAACGGATCGCAACCCTCAGTGTCGCGCCCGTACCGGACCGGGACCGGCAACGGGATCGCAACCCTCGGTGTCGCACCCACCCCTCGCTCAGCCAGTGAGCGGCCGGTCTGTATGTGGGATCCGAACCCTCGGCGGGAGCGTTGCCACGCTCCCAAGCGGCGCACTGTAGCAGTGCGCCACCAGGCCGGCCCTGCCATATTTCATTTTAAAATACCTTCATTAACATCAGGAAAATGAAGTATAATCAAATATATATACCAGTTGCATTGGGTAATAAAAATGAATTTTTTGTTTATGACTCATTTAGTGCCTGATGTTCACAAAACTTTGGTTTAGTAATTTACTAATTTAATCTTTTGCATAGTTCCTTCACTGACTCAGAATCTTGAAGGCTTTGACTAGGTATTCATTTGGAGGCTTGTCATGACACAGATAAGATGTCAGTATAAAGATGTGTTGCTTTATTGTTTGTATATACACCAATGTACATGCAGTAATCATTTCTGTTGTGGCTCACACCACTTATACTTTACAACAGGCCCTTGACCAGGTATTTCACTGGCTCAGGGAGAAATGGGAAAAACCAACCAACCAACCATAACTACAATGTAGAGAATTGTCTACAGTTATTACATGTAATGATTTGTTTTTATTTTAGATTTTTATTCCTATTTTTAAGTTTCAAAAATATCCCATTTTAATAAGTTATGGTGCTGCCACTCCCCCAACCCCACCCACAGTTGTCTACCTGGCAAGTAGGCCAAAATATTGGCAATCAGTTCTGTATTGATTCATCCAATCTGTTTTTGAAGTTTATAGGTCCATGAAATCCAAAATTGGGCACCACTGGTTTACTTGGTGCATCACACCTGTAATCAGAGTTTGTATGTTTTCTTTTCTCTCATCAGCATTTTTTTCTCCCTGACCAACTGGGTGTCCAACAGTTCAATTCGATTCTGACACTAACTATCTGGAGATAACACAGACCTCACAGGTTAAGGGCTCAGTATAAGACTGTCCACACTTCAGACTCCAACTATAATTAGGGTGCCCAGGCTACCCACATGTCCGCCTGGCCAAATACAAATTCAAGACCCCTCACCCCCACCCCCACTCCATTTGGTAAATCACTAGATTGATTCCAAGAACTCAGGAAAGCACTTCACTGTTACTGGTTTGTTACAAAGGATACCATGCAGGAACAGCCAAATGGAAGAGATGCATAGGACAAGGTATGAGGGCTGGGTGGAGTGAGGGTGTGGAATTTCCATGCCCTTTCCACGCACTACGGCTCCCAGTATCTCTGTGTGTTCACCACTCCAGATAACTCTCTGAATCCCATTATTTAGGGTTTTTCTGGAGGTTTCATTACGTAGGTCTGACTGAGGAAATCATTGGGCCTTTGGGGATTAAGCTCAATCTCCAGCCCTTCTCCCCTCCCCAAAGGTGGTAGGGGGAGAGTAGGACAGTGGGACGGAGTTCCAACTCACCAGGCTCCATCCTGAAGCTATATAGGAGCCCCTCAGCCAAGAGTCATCTTGTTAGTATACCAAAGACATTGTTATCACTCAGGAGATTCCCAAAGGTTTTGAGGAGCTTTGTGCCTGGAACCAGGGACAAAGACCAAATACTTTTTATTATACCAAAGGATGTCTGTCTGTGTCTAGTGATGAGAGGTCCTCAGATGCTGTGGAAAGGAGGGGAGGATTGGGTTGCACTCGTCACTAAACCCCAGTGGGCAGTGCATCCCTTCTGGCTGGGCCTCGTGGCTCCTGTGAGTGCCTGATGTCTTCTTAGGACTATGGTTATTTGGGCTTATCCTGCCCCTTCACAGCTTGCCACACACCCACATAGCTGTTACTTCTCCAGTAACTCAGCCCTTACCTGAATCTTAGTTTTCCTTCTCTTATTCTTGGCATCTCCTCATGCTTCCTGGCTTTGTTTAGAGTTGGATTTGTATCCTTAAGATCTCATTTTGAAGATTTCTTCTTCATCAGAAAAGTAATCGACTAATTTTTTGCATTTTTGACCTTTCTTGGCTACTGGATATGTTCATTTGGAGATCCTTGTTTCTGTGGTTATAGCTTTCCGAGGGAAATCAAAGTAACCAAACATTTGATTACTAAATGGTTTGTTGAATTTTGATTAGGTAAGCACTAGTCAAAGCTATTCAGTTAATGATGTTTTCCAGTATTTGTGATGTCTCCAGCAACCCCATTATACATAATTGTGATGAGAAAGGTGGAGGAAAACTTTGGGGCATTATATCTAATGTTCCTGATTTTAGATTTTCTGTGCTTTTTTTGAGTGGTTTTGTTTCTTTGATGCATAGAGTGACCTAATTTACAAAATAGGGTATTGCTTAGCTTATATGTTCGCACAGGGACTTAAAGAGACATTATTTCTTGAACCCTGGGAAATTATGATCCAACATTTAATGGTCCAAAAATAATAATTTTGGAAAACTGGCAAATACTGTTTTGTATTAATTTACAGATTTGTTTATTGAACTTTTGTCCTTTTTTTTTTTTTTTTTTTTTTTTTTTTTGAGACCGGCCGCACCGTGCTCAGCCAGTGAGCGCTGCGAGCGCACCGGTCATCATCCCCCAGTGCCGCACTCGGGATGCGCCATGGGCTCCGCCCTGTTTATTGAACTTTCTTTACAGTTAGTAAACATTTACATTTCTTTCTTGAGATGTAAGCTGTAAGAGGCACTTTGCCTTAGCTTGTTTCAAGTAGTCTTTGTATAGGGTTATATAAATGTTGTCACTTAACAAGTTTTTCTGTTGTGAGTGATGAAGAGATTTCAACTGCTATACTGACAAATACCCTTTAATCAATCTTTTAAAATAATTCAAGCTTTAGTCATTGGCTTGTTTCTATTCCCAGAAATATTTTACCAAAAATTTTCAGTGTAGCATAAAAATTTACAGTACCACTGGGTTTGTTGCACAAATATTGTTACAAGTTAGTTTTTGTGAAATTTCTCTGATGAAATAGTATAAACAAGCTAAGGCAAAGTGTCTTACAACTTACAGTTCAAGAAAAAAAATTACTACTAATTGTAAATAACAATTCAGTAAACAAATTTGTAAATTAATACAGAACAGTATTTACCAGTTTTCAAAAAGTACTATTTTTGGATCAACACAATTTCCCAAATTTCAAAAATCAGTGTCTCTTCAAGTCTCCGTGGGATCATGTAAGCTAAAGCAGTAAACAGCCCATTGTTCTGAAGCAATTTTATTACTCAGTGGTGTGACTTCTTTAGGTCTCCCATGATCATCTGTCATCAAGTCACAGGACAAGAGTAAAACACATACCACCTCCTGCAAAACTGTGCTTTCACGATCTGTCCTAGGTGGGTCAAGAGATGGGGCAGAAGATATTCGGGAGGAACCCACATGATTTCTTAAAATCTTTGAGACTGTAATTGGTAGAAAGAGCAGTGCTTTTGTTAAGATTGGGGTTGTGTGTGCTTCTTAGGAGCATCTTCATTAACTATATTGCTTAAGCATCGAAAGCATCAGAAGGCTTATTTGTGTGGAGATTGGATTATTTTAATGGAGTTAATAGTTGGCATAGAGTTAATGCTCCTTTCTTTCCCTGTTGGTCACTTTTGGTATTTATTTTTTTAAAAAATAAAAAGCATGGCATGAAGTAAGGTAAAATTCAAATCAATCTTTGCAGCAGGATTATAGAGTATTTGAAAGATGAACCTATTGCTTAACATGAAATTGAGATCATCTCTATAATTTATTTTTGTATCCCAATCTCACTTGGTAACAAATAATTCAGATAGAAGAAGCTAACATTTAAAGTTTCTATCATAGAATTGGTATTTTCCTTCTTAATATTTATCCATGGTGGTTAGAATTTAAAATCTAGTAGGATTCTTAGAAAGTACCTCATTTTGCTTTTTCATTTTTAAGTGAAGATATTTGAAGTATAGGATGTTATCTTTCCCCAGGGGAATCAAGGATTTAGTCACATTGCCATCCATTGATTGTTAGTGGTCGCTTCATGTCTCAAGGGGCACATAGTGCTTATCAGAATTTTTTGTACTCTGTGAAGCAAGCCTGATGATAAACATAATTTTGTCAGTAAGGGGTAATCACAGATAAGTCACCATTATAATAAACATACGTACAATTAATGATAAACTTGTAGTCGTATTTAGTTTAATGAATGAATTATATACTTAAATTTAGAAGAAAACATTTTTCGTGTTGCTTGTCTAAGTGCTGTTTTTGGAGCTTGATCTCCTCCTTTTTGATCCCTTATTATGCTTCATAAGGCCACGAAGCCTCTGTCTTGTTCACTGTTTACAGCACCCTGTAACGGAACTAATTGTTAACCGACTGTCAGGTTGGCTGACCCTGGTTTATACGGCTGTGTGGGATACCTAGCATATTTAAATATCTTAAGTTTGAAAATTTTGTTTTTTACAGTGAACAGAGTATCTGTCAGGCAAGAGCTGCTGTGATGGTTTATGATGATGCCAATAAGAAGTGGGTGCCTGCTGGTGGCTCAACTGGGTTCAGCAGAGTTCATATATATCACCATACAGGCAACAACACATTCAGAGTGGTGGGCAGGAAGATTCAGGACCATCAGGTAAGGGTCTGTTAAAATGCATATTTAAAGATGATCTAGTGTTACCAAGGGACTTGTTATATTCAGTAAAATAAAGTAGTGCTTTAAAACTCTAATCAAAATAGTCTCTCTGGGAAAAACTGAGTATAGATTTGCCTTCCCACCCTTTCTACCTTTTATGAAGCCTAAATTTAGGTCAGGATTTAGAACTAAATGTACAAAAAAGAATATATGAGTTTTTCTATTATGACTCTTCATTAGATCTTCAGGCCTTCCAACTAGCTAGATTTTGGATTCTCAAGTGAATTTAGGACAAACAGAAATGAAATACTACTTAAGAAGTAGATTGTATATTTATGGAATTCATTTCCTTCCAAAGGTGTGGGGTATAGGGTTAGAAGAAGGAGTTGAAAGTGTAGTTTCAAAAAAATTTTTTAATTCACATATGATAGAAAAATGGTAGATATTAAGGTTGCTGGAATAGTTAGGCTTTTGCAATTACCTTGCTCTGGATTTCCTGGAAGGTAGCTGGATTATCTGATTACTTAACTTCTTGGGCCTTAACAGATCAAGAGCAGTAGATAGATGAAAAGGTACTTAGGGTTTTACTAGCATTAACTATACACTAATAGTAGCAAGACCTTTTATAAAGAGTACATTTACAAAATACTTTTGGAAAAAGTATTTTCCAAAGATGTTGGAATCAGCTGATGTTAAAATTTTTCTGCTATACATGCAGTAAAAATATAACAAATTTGTTTTGTCACTGCCCAGTTTTGAGCACTTACTAAAGAAACGTAGATTCCTAGGTTTCCATTAGGAAATGTGGTAGTGTAGTGTATGAACAGATGCTGCAGTAGCCCTGGGTTTCAGGATGGAGATTATGGACTGGTAATGGCTTGGGACTTAGGTTTGTCATACGTGCATATAGGGACTATGGACCTATGAGAGGTTGGGCTTTGGAACTGATACCTCTGCAGAAAAAACTGGGAATCTCGGGGCCGGCCCGGTGGCGCACTGCTACAGTGCGCCGCTTGGGAGCGCGGCGGCGCTCCCGCCAAGGGTTCGGATCCCACATACAGACCGGTTCCGCTCACTGGCTCAGCGAGGTGCGGGCGTGACACTGAGGGTTGCGATCCGTTGCCGGACATGAAAAAAGACAAAAAGGAAAAAAAAAAGAAAAAACTGGGAATCTTAGAGGGGTTGTATCCCATAAAAAGAGGATTAAGAGGAATCTTCTTAATCAGCACAGGGAGGCAAAAGAGTTTGTTTCTGTCTGAGCTGGCTTAGGAACTCGCCTGAGAAATGGGAAACTCAGTCTCACTTATACATCTCCAGCCAATAACATCAGTTGCAGGCCAGTGAAGCTCTTGAGGCACCTGGTAAAAAGAGTGCAGTGCCCTCTGGAAAGAAACTTCCACAGCCCTGAGTCAGTCTGCAGAAAGAGCAATTCACCAAATTTACCAGATTTTCCGATTTAATACAAATGGTCTCTACCTCCCCCTCTTTCTGCCTTCTCAGGATACTTCTCTCTGTGTCTCCCTTGTGCCCTGCCCCCTTACTCTCTTCTTTTTCCTCCCTAGTCTCCTTCCTTTTTCACTGTGCTCTGTTGTGTTGCATAGTCTTTCTCTGGTCTTCCCAGTCTTTGTGCCAAGAACCCCGTCTGTTCCATTGGTAGTGCAGGTTGTGCTTGGTGCTTTCTCTTTGTCTTTCTTCCACCAGAGTGTTCTAGCAGTGAGTTAGGCCAGAGATAAATCAAATACTCCCTAAGATTCTATTATAGAGAAGAAATGAAAACTGGACAATTAAACTTTAGTAGAAGTTGTTGAACATTTTTAATACAACATGCCAAACTAACAGCTGTAAAATAAATGCATTTTTGGTAAATTGGTGAATTGGTCATTTGACATTACTGATGAACAATCCTAAAAGTATGTTGACAAAAAAGAAAATGAATATTTAGAAAAAAAATTGTTTTAAGCCAGAAAATTTTCATATGAAACACTAAAATTTTTATTCTTAGAGGAATTAAACTATCCTATGACTCTTAGATTTTGACAAATAGAGTGTTTTCTTAAAATGTTTGGAAATTTAAAATCATACTTGTGAATAATTTGTGCTGCTAAGATGAAATCATTATGAAGATTAGAAAATACTTAGACCTGAGTGATAAGATCTTACATATAGAAATCTGTGGGGCATTTAAGCTGTCCTTAGATGGACAAATCTCAACTACATATAGTAGAAAGAAGGGAAAAATAAAAAGCAGAAGAAAATGCTAAAAGTAAAAGAAATTAAATAAAAATAAATGGGAATTATTAACACAAAAGTTGCTTCTTTGAAAAGACAAACTAGACAAACTGGCAGAATCAAATAAAAAAAGGAAAGGTACAATAAACTATATTAGAGGCTGGCCCATTAGCTCAGTTGTTTAGAGCATGGTGTTATAACACCAGGGTTAAGAGTTTGGATCCCCATGCGAGCCAACCACCAAAAAAAAGTCCCAAACAAAACAAACAAACAATGTTAGGAATGAGAAAAGAATGTTACTATAGTTACAGTAAGGAAATATAAATTATAACAATATTATGAAAAACTTTATGCCAGTAAATGGACCATTTTGTAGAAAAACATAATTTTCTAAAACTGATGGAAAAGTTGAAAAACGTAATAGACCTACAATCACCCCAATTTAAAAAATATTGCAGGAGAGTCCAGAATCTTTACAGATGAAATCTGAAAACTTGAAGATACTGCCTGTTTTATGCATACCATTGTAGAGAACAGTATTTTATGAGGCTAAAAAATTCTATCTAAATCATAGAAGAACAGTTTCAGAGAGGAAAATTATAAGCCAGTCTCAATTATAACCGTACACATAGATATAAAAGACCTCAATAAGATATTAGCAGACCAAATGCAGCAATGTGTATGGAAAGAAAAAAAAGGACCACCTGTTGACTATAATAGGACTTATCCCTCTTTATCTCAGTAATGTAAGGAAGATATAACATTAGATATACTGGTTTATCAGGAGAAAACCTACAAGAAACAAGAGATTATGGAAAAGTATTTGATAAAATTCAAGTCAATCAATACATAATAATTCTCAGCACATTAGGCATAGAAATGAATTTTCGTAAGTTGATAAGGGTGGATAATAAAAGCATGCAGTAATATCTTAAAGGACAGTACAATGTTGAGAGCATTTCCACTAAACTTGTGGTAAGTTGAGGTTTCAGCTTTAATCACTTTTATTTAGTGTTGCACCGGAAATTCCAGCAACCTAGTGATACAAAAATGAAGAATATAAACTATAAGGATTGCAAAGGAAGAAATAGCTGGTCTTATTTACCATCGTTATAATTATTTATATAAAAAAATCCCAGAAGTATCTACAGATACACTATTGGATCTAATAAGATTGCTGAGCAAGGTTGCTATATACACGATCAGTCCTGTGAATAAAAATCAGTTGCATTTTTGTTAACTAGCAATAAACAACTAGAAAGTATAATTTTGTAAAGATGTTACTTAAAGAAACAAATGATAATGTACCTAATAATAAATCTAATAAATAATTGGTTTCCTCTTTTTCCAGGGTATGTTGTTACATTTCTTAATGGTTATTAGTTTGTTCTAAGTGAAAACATATTATAATTTATTAAACATCTAAACTTTCTTTAGTAAGAACTTTTAAATAAAATCACCCATAGTTTATTTGTAAAATTAAATATGTACAAATTATATAAATATATATTATATGTATTTCATCTTCCTGTTAACATTTGTTAAGTGCTTATTATGTTCTAGGTACCATGCTTAGGTTTTCTATGGGTAATAAAGATCCTGACCTTGAAGGAAAGATGCAGTAGAAAACGGGGATGTTAAGCACATAAACAAAGAAGTACAGCTAAATGTTTCACTTATGATAAATGTAAATCATAGCACACCAAGGGCCTACAAGAATCACCAACATCTTGAGAAGATGGGGATAAGGGTCATGAGTGACTTCATAGACAAAAATAAGATATTGAGCCAAGTCACAAGGAAGAGTAGGTGTTTACTGCACTGTTTACTCTGTTATGGTCGGGCTAAAAATAGATAGGCATGTGTAGGGTGGAATATCACCACCAGTCTAAACTCAGGCTCATTGGGTCTGAAGCACAGAGTTTAGAATTGTGATGAAGTCCAAGCCTGACAACATGTCTAGTGGACGTCCAATAAGTAGTTATCTTTAAGTGAAACTATATGCATCCTCTTTAATTTAAAGCTTTTAAAGATTTCTATCAAGGCATAGGAAGGTACTTCCTCAGTCTGATAAAAGGTATCTACAGAAATATTACATGAAAGATCATATTTAATGGTGAAATTAAGAAAGCTTTCCCTCAAGATCAGGGAAGAGACAAAGATACTTGATATCACCACTTCTTTTCAGCATTGTATTGCAGGTCCTAGCCAGTGTATGAAGGTAAGAAAAAGAAATAAAATGCGACAAGGATTGGAAAGGAAGGAATAAAGCTGTCAGTTGCATATGACATGGCTGTGTATTTAGGGGAAAAAACCTGAACGTAAATTATTAGAATTAATAGAAGATTAGAATAGTTAGAATTAATAAACAAGTTCAATAAGATCTATGAGCACATTGTCATTATACAGAAATCAGTAGTTCCATCAGAGTTAGAAAACAAAAATTTTAAATGATATTATTTATAATAGCAACAAAAATGTATCATATACTTAACAAATCTAATGAAAGGTGTTCAGGACCCTGGTACAGAAGGCTATCGACGATTAAAGAATATCTAAAGTGTGGTAGATGATATTCATGAATTAGAAGATAACTTTATGACATCAATTCTCCTCAGATTGATCTGTTAGCTTCAGTACAACCTCAGTCAAAACCCCCAAAATTTCTTTGGTGGAAATTCACAATCAGAATATAAAATTGTAGCTGCACGGGAAGGACCAGGACTAGCCAAAGCAATATTGAAGAACCAAATAGGAGGACACACTCTAGTGGCTATCAGATAGACTTAGTAAAAGCCACAATAATTAAAACACTGTAGTGGTTGGCAAAGAGATAAGTATATTGACCAGTAGGACGAAACAGAGCCATAGAGACACTTGGTTTATGAAAAAGGTAAACTTGTAGCATAGGTAATAGTGCTGATCAATTAGACAGTCATATTGGAACAAATAGGAAACTTGAGTCTTGTGTGACACCATAGGCATAAATAAGTAGGATTGAGGATGTAAATGTGAAAGGTAAAACAATAAAGCTTCTGTAAGATAGTATGAGGTAATATTTTCATGACCTTGGGATTGAGAAATGTTTAAGAAACAGTACACAAAAAGCATTAGCTGAAGGAAAGATTGCCAATTTGGACCGAATAAAAGTGAAGAACTTATGTTCATGAGGACACCGTTAAGAGGGAAAAGGAAAGTCATGGAATGTGATGAGATATTTGCAACACAGATAACCAGCAATGGGATCATATCCAGTGTATATAGAGGACTTTCATAAATCAGTGAAGAAAAAGATGGAAAACTCAGGAGAAAAATGGGCAAGAGATTTAACTTAAGCAGGTATTCACAAAAGATAATCTAGATAGTCAATAAAACATGAAAAGTACTAAAGTTCATTAGCAATCAGGGAAATGCAAACTAAAAGCACAGTGAGATAGTATCCATACCCACCAGAATTGCTAAAATAAAGACCGGCAGTAGCAATTATACAGTTGCATAATATGTGGAGTAGTACAAGCTGTTGTATACTGCTATGGAAGTGTGAATTGATAGAAGCAATTTGGAAAGCTACTCAAGAGTTTTCTACTAAGGTTGAACATGGCCTGTTATAATTCCACACCTGGGTATATGCCCAGCAAAAATGTGTGCTTGTGTGTACTAAAAGACATTCAGTAGAATGTTTATAACATCACTATTGTAATATCCCCAAACTGCAAGTAATCCAAATGTACATTAATGGGAGAATGGGTAAATAAACGTGACTTGCACAAAGGAATACCACAGAGCAATGAAAATGAACAAAACACAGCCACATGCCACAAATGAATAGCTGTCATAAACATAATTTTAGGGAAAGAGGGCTGGTATATTATAGTACATATTGTGTAACTTCACTATATAAAATCCCAAAACCAGCAGAACTAATTTATGATGCTGGAAGTGTGGCTAGTACCTTTTGGGAGGTGGGAAGAGTTAAGGAGTACTTCTGGTATTAATATTCTGTTTCTTGATTGGGGTTTTGTTTACATGGGAATGTTCACTGAGATACACGCGTAGGTTCTATACGCTCTTTGTATTTGTACTACTTCAACAAACAAGTTAAAGTATGTTTAATGAAGGGTATAGATTCTTTTTTTGTTTTAATGATTTACTGTTCTAAGAAAGACGTTTTTAACCATCAGACAGCTTAACATCCATTGGACTGATTTTTCTGCAGACAGATTTTACTCTAGATAATTATTCTAACCATTTTTGCGAAGGTCTGTTAGGAACAGGTTGGAGTGAATATACACAATCAGGATTGGTTGACTCCTTGATTTTGCCAGTTATTAGCTTGACTTTATAAGGAATTATTGTCTTTTAGGTCGTGATAAATTGTGCCATTCCTAAAGGGTTGAAGTACAATCAAGCTACACAGACCTTCCACCAATGGCGAGATGCTAGACAGGTGTATGGTCTCAACTTTGGCAGCAAAGAGGATGCCAATGTCTTCGCAAGTGCCATGATGCATGCCTTAGAAGTGTTAAATTCACAGGAAACAGGTAAGGTGTCCATGGTTTACTTGTATTTTTGAACTGCGGTGCCATATATATGTTATGTGATAAATCTTTCTATCAACTTTTAAATCATATATGTATTTGAAGTAGTTCTTGAATTTCTGTTTTCTACAAAATGTGAACTTTAGTTTGGTAATAAATGTATAGTCTAGAAAAATAATCTTATGTGTTTAGTTAGTGCAGTCATTTTTTAAACCTCTCATTTGAAGTTATTTAATTGTGTTCATTCTGCTTTAGAAACTCAACTTTTTTTGGCAAGAACATGAGGCCCAGAGAAGATGTTGTAGATAGGAATTATGCATATTTACCATCATCTTACTTTTTATGAAGAAAATACGTATGTTTTCTAAAACATGTTTTTCAAGCCACTGCTTAGCCCATGACTAGGTCACTTTCCTTTTTTTTTTTTTTTTTTTTTTTTTTTTTTTTTGACTGGTAACTGGATCGCAACCCTCAGTGTTGCGCCCGAAAAGCCCATTGAAGCCTATGGGGGAAACGGCTTGGGAGACTTGTGTTTCAAAATCTCTGTCAAAAAGCGTCAGAGAA
>NW_007726476.1:140041-191600 GCF_000696425.1 Galeopterus variegatus
CCTTTCCTTTTTTTTTTTTTTTTTTTTTTTTTTTTGTCTTTTTTACTGACTGGTAACTGGATCGCAACCCTCGGTGTTGCGCCCGCACCGTGCTCAGCCAGTGAGCGGGAACCGGTCTCCACATGGGATCCGAACCCTCGGCGGGAGCGCCGCCACGCTCACAAGCGGCGCACCCTCCAGTGTGCCACCGGGCCGGCCCTAGGTCACTTTCTTAGTAGATAAAAATTATTTAAAGATTTTAAGAGTGCCCTCAGGTGGTACAAGCCATGAATTGCGTCTCATTTGTCACTGCATGTTAGATATATAGAAATAATTCACTTAAAAAAACAAACCAGGGTTTCAAACAGTATATATAGTCAGGGATGAACTCAATTTTGTCTTGGTTTTATTTGCTGTTTTTTTTTGGGGGGGGGTGGCTGGCCGGCATGGGGATCTGAACCTGTGACCTTGGTGTTACAAGGCTGAGCTCTAGCCAACTGAGCTAACCGGCCAGCCCCTTGCCAACTGAGCTAACCGGCCAGCGGTGTTACAAGGCTGAGCTCTAGCCAACTGAGCTAACCGGCCAGCCCCTTATCTTGGTTTTAAAAAGAGAAAAAGAAATATACTAATGTATGGTTATTTCTTTGAAAAGATGGATTTTTATAATCAGAAAATAAATGTTATATGTAAAAACAATACATATATGATCTTGCCTATGTTGTGTATTTAGTAATGATTTTAAAGATATAAATGTGCTGTAAACAAAGTTTATATATTTTAAGTGGAAGGAGTTATAGTCAGATGAGAATTTGATATTTTGTTAAAGGTTTAGAATTTCAAAACCTCTTATAAATACGTTAAATTATATTTATACTTTGCCTTATTTTTAAAAGGGTTGCAGTATCTAGCTCATGTGTTAGCCTATTTCAAATATGAATTTCAGAGCAAAAAGATTTTGGGATCTTGCAGAAACTTTAAGTTGTTATGCTTATAGGTATTTATATTAGATCTTCTTTTGAGGACATTATTATCTGTAAATAACTTATACACAGTTCTCATATTTTATCTATTTTGAGAAAATAAATCACTGGAACTTCTGGTTTGTCTCTAAGTCCAGAAAATGTTGTAAGAAAGTCTGTATAGTCTTGTATGTAGATCATCTAATTCACTTGTACTTTTTCTTGCAGCTGTCAGTGTTTTATTGGCATTATGTTGTAGGTATAGAATTGCTTTTCATTCACTATAGTTTTACCATAGGGAAGAAACTAGAACTGTGGTTCTTACTATCTTATTAAATAGGTCAATTATGTAATAAGTAATTAAGAGACCGAAGGTTGGGTAGTATATGTATGACAATATTTGGCTTCCGCATGTCTGCAACAAACTAGCATTACTTTTATTTCTAAACCTTTAAAAGAGTATCCAGTGATAATAGGAATTAAATGTTACTGATGAGGAACTAAATGTTACTTCTTTAAAGTAGTCAGAATTATTGTTATTCAACTTGTCATTGTTTTTTTAAAAACTGAATGGCAAGGATTGTTCTTAATCAGTGAGTAGTCATATAGTTTGCTTTCAAAATGCAAATAAAAATAAATGTTTTCTTCTTCTGATCTTGATCTTTTGAAATTAGTGAGTCTTAATGTGGAGAGATTCAATTACATTCTCTGTCATAAAGTAATAAGCATTAAGATGTTCCATAGCATGTATAGAAAGTTTGGCAAATAGGAAAATCGCCCATCATTTGACTAGCTATACAAGCATTTTGGTGTGGCAAAAAAAAGAAAAAAGAAACCTAATAGGATTCTTCTTGGGTGATTTTGATACTTTATTCTCTTCTCTGTCACAACTTCAACCAGCGATACCATGGACTAAGGACAGAGATATAATGGTGGAGAATGTTGGCCCATCTTAGCTGTTGTCTCCTTGCATTGTGAACCAAGTTACTGGCAAAGAAGCTTTTGGTTCTATAGTTTTTACATCAGAGAAAACAAAGCATGTAAAATGGTTGTATTAGTCTGTTTCTGTTGCTTACAACAAAATACCTGAAACTGGATGATTTATAAAGAAAACAAAATTTATTGCTTACAGTTTTGGAGGCTGGGAAGTCCAAAGTCCAGGGAAGACACCTGGAGAGGGTCCTGGTGGTAGCGACAGTGACCCAGGGGTCTCATGTGGCAGAATATGGTGGAGCAGAGAGAGACTAACCTCTCGTGCTCTTCTTTTAAAGCCCTCAGAACCACGCCTCTGACCACCATTATTTATCCGTTGACTATGGCATGGTCCTACAATCCAATCACCTCTTCAAGGCCCCACCTTTCAATTACCGTAATACGATTTCCCACCCTCAACAGTTACAGTGGGATTACACTTCTAATATATGAACTTTGGGGACACAATTCAGTCAATCCACAGCAATGGCTATTGTTCTAAATAGTCTTATTTAGAAAAATGACTTTTCATAAAATATTGTAGTTAACAACTTATTTCTGATTATTGATGGCATTAATTGGTTTGGAACTGGAAGCATGGGAGGGGGTAGATAATAAGACTCAGGAATGTCGTTGGAAAGGGATTTAATTTTTTGTGCAATTTCCCAAAGTGTAGGATAGGTATATATCCTACCACAGTAGAATTATGTGGGTCCCTCATCTCCGTAAACAAAAATAATGTTGCCTCTCAACTTGATTATATTTTCCCCTGCCAGAGCTGTTTGCTTTGGGTTCACAGCCAATTCTGTGCTGAAACCATCTTCAGTCTTTCTGCCAAAACCAATTTGAAAAAGGTTAACTCGCATGTCCCTTCCCTAAACAAACAGTAGCCCAAAAAACTCTGATCAGAAGCAAAAGAACAAACATTCATAAAGGTAGAGCAACTACAAATATTAGTCTTGCCTATTTCTTAATGTTTTATCACTGTTTAAAACCATTTTCCCATGTTGAACATTTCTATTTTTGATTATTAGGTATTAATATCAATATTATCCATTGTCATGATTGGTTTATTTTTCTTCATGATTTTCAGACTTTTTGAAATTATGGAAATCTTTGTTCAAAATCTTTTACAAAAGCTTAGTGTGTAAATGGACTAAAAAACCTGTAGAGCTTCTCTGATTAATGTGGGAGTTGGGGGCCCACAGCCACTGAAGCACCTGTGTGGTTCTCCAGAGCAGGATTTGAAAATTACTAATTCTTTCTTGCCAAAACCAATAATTACCCCCCCCCCCAAGTTCCTTAAATCTTCAAACACATTTTTTAAATTAAGAAAAGACAGCTTTTCTTTGGGGCTAGTCATACTGACCTTTACAAGGTGCTCTGTGTGTGTGTTTAATATTTTCATTTTTTTATGACAAGGGTGGGTGGCAGGAATGTTTTCCTTTATTTTGTTTTTAACTTCGTGTGCAATTATCTAATATACTGGAAAGTACAGGAGGTGCTAAATACAGTGAGTTATATTTGGAATTAAAAAAAACCCCCACAAGTCACATGTTCTAACATTTTTTAAAGAGCTGAATTAGTCCTCTTCCTTTTATATCAGATGTTACAGTGTATCTTTTCCTTTCTCCAATGGAAATGGACTCAGTTTTAAACAAATGTATGATCCAGACCAATATTTTTAATTTCTGTAATATTTATGAAGTACATTTATAGATTTTTGTAGATAATAATTTTGGATTATATAAACTACAAAGTCAATCCTTTTGATGATTGGTGGAGGTATATTTGCACAATCTGTTATTTTGTAAGAGGTTTAAATCATTTGAAAATAAATAATTTTTAGAATCAATTTAAAGAAAATAATATGCATAGCCAGTAAGATTTTTCTGCTCCTTTTGTTCTAGATTAAACGTACCTTTCCAAAAGATAAACCTCAAATATTTTACTATTAACTAAAAGACTGCTTTTGCTGGATTTTATATTTTGTCTCTAGAAAATTAGAATATAGTCAAAGATATCCTTCTTATGGTTGAAGCTTTCTTAACATTTTATAGTAAATATTGAAATTCCATTAATTTTTTTCTTAATGGTAATTTGGCTTGACATAACTTCCAATATGAGCATTTGTGTGTGTTTTATCTCAGCATTTAAAAATCTTTTTACAATAGATTTTAGGGATTAATTGGATCTAAAATCTCAATAAATTTCTGGAAATACTTTGTTTATACTGGTAGTGTTATTTCTTGTCTTCCAGACTGCTGATATTAATGGGAGCATTATTAAACTTATATCACAAAAATATCACTAAATTAAACATGTTTTGAGCATACATATTGTGCTGGGCACTGGGAATAATATTATCGTGGTAATGCCTAACCATTCCCTTCCAGGATTTCACAGTTAGGCTGGAGCTACTAGAAACAAGGCCAGCGAAATTAGGATACAGTTTGTGAGTGAAGTGTGAAGAAAGGCCTTTGGAGTACCAAAGAAAATTCTAGGTTAGAGAAAGCTTTAAAGAATCAGCAGGTCTCCTCAATGATAAAAGAACATTCTAGATAGGCCTGGAGTCATGAGAGCATGGAGCAGTTGGGAAACAGCTAATAGGCCATGTTTGTGGCTTGGACACGAGAATTTATTTTGGGGGGGATCCCAAGAGGTAAGACTGGAAAGGTTGGGAAATGCCTGGTGTGCCTGCTGAGGAGTATCAAGTAGTCAGTGAAGTCATTGAAGGGTACTAAATACATGTTTGATATGACAAGTTTGTATTTTAGGACAAGCATGGTGGGACTGGTGAGCATGCAGTTACCAGCTGATCAGTTTGTCCCCTAGTGTTGTGTTAATATCTGCGAGAAGACAGGCCTGAACTGACAGTAGAGAAAGGAAAGGAGCAGAGTGGAGAGATGACCAGCTTTTATTGAGTGCCTACTACACCTGCCGAGGCAGTGTTCCAGCCTTCTGCCTATGTCCTCATTCAGTCGTGAAAGCAGGAATAATCATCTATTGGTCACCTGCTGTGTGCCTGGTCTTAATCTGGCACATACATTACTGATAATCTTTAACAACCCTGCAAGGTCAGTGGTATTATACTTGTTTTAGAGATGAGATTGGGGCTTACACTGGACTGGCCCAAGGGCCCCACAGCTAGATGGTGGCATCTGTGGCATTTGTGCCCAGATCTAATTTAGAATTCAGCCTCTTTCCACTGTGTCAGTGAGATGTCAAATGGGCAGGCAGGAAGGAGAGAGTGGTGTTTCAGGGTGATGACCAGGCGTGCCACCAGAGACAGAGAGGAAGAGGGCGGGAAGTGGCTTTAGAGGAAATGTTGTGCAGGGCTGACAAAGTTGGTTCAGGGCATACTGCATTTGGGGTACTTTATTAATGCTTTCATAAAGCCATATAAATTTGGGCCTGGAAAGGACCCCAGAGATAATCTTGGACAGTGTTTTTTGCTTTTAGCTTTCTTAAACTAATCTTACTGGACAAGTAACATTTTGAAACAGATAAAGCATAGCTGCTCATCAGACTTAAATGGGTAATAGTTTTGGGGGTTGGGACGGTCTCTTTGTGGGTGCCGTTATTCCTTTTTCGTTCTCATACTTACCTTTTCACAGTCTTCCCATTATGAACCCACAGTTTCACAATAATGCAAGATTCACAAGTCTGCTGCTGCTCCCAAGTTCCAATTAAGAGATTCACATGGAGAGATGGGACTTCCTTGGGGTCGTACTTACCTAGAAAGGGAGGCAGGAAGGGGCTTGGGTCTTCTGGCCTTTTAGGTTCTTTCTACTACATTTTTCTGCCTTTCAATTCAAGATCTTCAAAGCATCTTTTAAAAGGCTTTTGAGGGAAGTCAGTTTAGGGTGAGAAAGTAGGAAAGAGAAAAACTTCCGTTCACTTTTTGTTTTGTGCTTTGTAGTGAAATTTTAAGGTCTTTATTGTTACTTAGTGGAAAGAATTTGAATTTGGAGTCAAAAGATTCCACTTTTGTCTCCGTATCTGGTGGCAGGTTTCCTTCTCTAAAGCTATTTATTTCCTTATTTATTAAAATATGGATCATGAGAATACTTGTGTTAGGATATCATTATGGGAATTAAATGAGATGAGGACATTGGTATTCTTAAACTATCAAATGTTAGTTTTGAATGCTAATGTAAAAAACAAACCCACAAACAAAAACAACCTCCAAACAACCAGAAAAGTATACTGCATGGATTAATTTACTTAGACAAAAAATGGTAGAGAGACTCTGAAATTTTTTCCATCTCTTCACTGCTTGGTAAAGACATGTTATATTCCCCTCCCCCTGCCCCTGCCTCAGAAAATTAACTAGTTAATCCATAATTTGAATGCAATGGGAAATTAGACACAAATCTTGTCCTCAAAAGATCTTCTACTCTTATAGCGGAGAGAAGACACAACCATAATACAAGAGAGCAGATCATATCTGAAGACAGATAAAAGACTACAGGGGTATAAGAAGGGGATGAGCATTCTTCTCACTGGAGCAGTCGGGGAACATGTTAATGATGAGATGGATTTTTGAGCTGGATTTTGAAAGATGAAAGAAATTGCAGACTCAGGTCTGAGGAATAGCACGTGAGTGCACAACTAGGCGAATGAGATGTGTTTGTAAAGCAGGGAGTGTTTGGCCTGGTGGGAATAAATTCAGGAAGGTAGCTCTGATAAAGAAGGGCCTTTGAGGGCTGTGGGTGATAGAGATTTTTATTTTTTATTGTAACATAGTTGATTGTGCATATCTGTGTCATACAGAGTTGAATATCAATAGCTGTGTGCAATATGTGATGCTCAAAAGGTGACAGAAATTTATTGAGCAAGAGGGATAATAAGAGCAAAGCTGTACTTCAGAAAGTTCTAGCCAGATTTGAAAGGGAGCTCCTGGAGGCTGTGGGAGACAAGCATTCAGTTCCTGAGTGGAGGCAGAAATCGTAAGGATGGAGAAGAAAATTCAAAGTGAAAGAATCAGATGAGTTTAAACAGGGAACCCATATTGTGCTGGCTGTATTTCATTCCTGTAGGTAGCTTTTTTCATTAACAAAGAATTCTGGCCACCCATTTTTATATGTCAGTAATGGAACTCTCTGGGAGATTTGTTTGGATGGGACTTGGTATCTGAGATTATTTAGGCTATATGAAGAATGTCAGTAGTTTGGGAGAAATAGGTGAAAAATGAAAATGTAATTCAGCATTAGTTTGAATTTTACTGTGAGCCTGAGTTCAGGTTTTGGAAAGAAAAGTACACAGATAGAATTCTGGCTTTAAATAGCACACAGTGTGGCAAAAGAAACTCCATTAGTTTCTCAATTAGACATTAAAGTTTCAGAACCAATATGTTAAGCCCCCAGTTTAGTTATCTGTAACAGAGTTAGCATGTATATTATATATAAATGTCGTTTTCCTTGGGAGATAAAATTAGAGCAATAATTTTCAACTTGTTACCCACAAAACTACTGAACTAGGTCTGAAATAATTTTCAGTGTTTTCAAAGCCAAATATACAATGTACGTTATGAATTCCAGTGAAACCTGCTAACTCAAATATTAAGCTTCTTTGGGGCTGGAATTTATCATAGAGATACTTATGTAAAATCAACCAGAAGTTCTTACTGTTGTTGACATTTTAGGAATTTTTGGATCTTGTAATTGTGCCAGATACTAAGAAAAGTTTATTTTGTTTATTTTTTAGGATTTATTTTTATATGTATTGTGGTGTAAGGATCTAATTTTATTATTCTTGAATGAATAATCCACAAAACTTTACTATTTATTTTTGTTAGTTTGTGTGTTGTGATGTAAGGATCTGATTTTATTATTCTTGAATGGATAATCTGAAAAACTTTACTATTCATCCATTCATTCTGCAGATAATACTTGAAATAGACCTCATATAGCTAGGAAGGAGGTAGAGGGGGCTTCTGCATACCTATTATAGTGTGTACCAGGTAACCCTGCAGTGGTTTTCCATCAGTCTCAGAATAAAGCGCAGTCTGCTAAACGCCACTCTTGGTTCCTTCATGACCTGGCCCCTCTTGACTGTGCATTAAGTAAACACACTCTCTCCTGCTTCTTGGCCCTTGTACCTCCTCCTCTTTCTTTCTGTACCATCTTTTCTCTTACTTACTTTTTTCAAAACACTTTAAACTGGTAATTTTGGGGATATATAAATAAATTTGGCAGAGCCAAAATTAGTGACAGTGCTATTAATATGGTGGTACATACTACCAGATTTTATTTGCACATAAAGATCAAATTATTTCAAGTGTTGCTTTCAGCAAGCCAAAAGACACATACTCCTATTTTTTTTTTTTTTTTTTGTCTTTTGTCTTTTTCCGTGTCCGGCAACGGATCGCAACCTTCAGTGTTGCCCCCGTACCGGACCGGGGACCGGCAACGGGATCGCAACCCTCGGGGTCGCTCCCGCGCCCCGCTCAGCCAGTGAGCGGGAACCGGTCTGTATGTGGGATCCGAACCCTCGGGCGGGAGCGCCGCCATGCTTCCCAAGCAGCGCACTGTAGCAGTGCGCCACCGGGCCGGCCCCCATACTCCTTTTTTAAGAAAATGTAGCCTACAGTCCCATTAGTCTAGACTAAGATACAATATATAAACAGCTTTCGAATATATTTAATACAATAGTGATTATAGTATTATTTACATGAATAGATGTTTGAGTCTCTGTAGTTTTGTTCTTAGGAATTCAGAACTGTTTTAGTGCTGCAGAGGAATACTAAGATTTACCCTTTAATTCATTAGAGTATGAATTCAAATCAGTGTTCTTTAAAACTTTCCACCAGCATTTCTTGTGCAGTTTCGTTGTCCTCTGCATAGAGATGGTATGGTGCCTGCAGCTGCCTTGCTGAATCTTGACTTGCTTAAAAACAGGTTGATTATAAGGTTGTTGCCAGAGGAGAGGTGGCCGGATTGCTTTTGTAAAGGCAGCCATCCCTTTAACATTGCTTTGTGCCCTGCCTTCTGATAGTTACTGTGGTAAGGCTTGGGGAAAGAACTTGCCTGCACCTGACTGTCTTCACCTATGGACCAGGCATCTTGCTTGTTCTTAAAAATGTTTATTTTTTCATGGCAATTTGTGAGATCCCAACCTTACAGTACATTAAAATGTAGATTTTCTGGGTTATTTCTCTGCATTATTACTCAAATAGGCTTTATGGGAACTCTCACTTCCTCATCCACATAAAGGTTGTTTTAAGAACATTTTATTTCCCTGAGTTATGTTTAAACATTTCTGGTCTTATACAAGGGAACTTTAAAAAGCTCATGAAAAGATTCATATTATCTTTTAATTCTGTTTTTTTCTATGAACTTTTTGAAGTTCCCTTGTTTCTTGACGGTGTCAGTAAAAGGCTAAGATTTAACGTGGAAAATGTCTTACGAAGATAGAAAAATAACATAAGCCTGTAGATCGAACTAAAATACTAAAAATTTCATTTAAAATATTGTACTAATTATTTTATACACAGTTTTCCTGAAAAATAAATGTTTATCGAGTAGCATGTATTGATTTTTAAGAGCCAGGAGCATGACACTCCTGTTAAAACTTTTCTTAATTTTTAAAAGTTTGGCAGCATTGGTGATGGCTGTTCACTTCTTTGTCTGAATATATTGATGTTTCATCTAAACAGCACATCATCATTGTTTGAAATAGCGTACCAATATTTGTGGTCTGCTTATTATAAGATAATATATTTTTAAAAGAGTAGTGAAATAAAGACATGTACTGTTAACGGATATAATTACATTTCAGAGATTGAGGTTAATGATGTTCAATTTGTAGAACAATTTTTTAAATGTCCTTGCTGATAGCCCACACCAATAACTTTATATTTAATTCTGTTTAATAAATTTCATGTGAGATAAATGGAGTTTAATTTTTATGTATTCAACAGAACTTTTAATAAAATTTTACATATTTTTGAATTTCAAAGGTAAATTTAGACATCTTTATCATTTAGATATTAGCTGTCCTGTGTTGTTTTAGATAGAGGTGGCTTCTAGGTAAGCAACTTCTTGAAGTATCATGAATTATTATACAGAGAGAAAGAGAAGGGAAAGGGCAGTGGGGTTCCCATGGAAAAGGAGACAGCCGTCCTTTTTTAACTTGGACAGAGTTGGTTTTTGATGAACCGTCCTGAATGGAGGTATGTTCAGAGAGTCACACACGACCTAAGAGACCTTTGGTTTTGATTCCTGCTGGAAAACAGCCCAACTGCAGAGGAACTGCCATGTGCCTTCTCCAGACCAGCTCTGGTATTTCAAAAGGGTATTCGGGTCCTGGCTCTGCAGTCCTACATTTGGGGTCACATTGGTGTTATTAATGGAGTCACTTTATTCTTTGTTATGTCCAGTTCTCTTGTCAGAAACTCAAGCCACTTAGATAGAGCTCCCTCTGACAAGAACCAGTCATGTTAATAGAACTCTAGTTTCCAGCATAGCATTTTGTTTTCCAAGTGAATATGTTATTTTTTCTGATTATAAAGTCATGGGCTACTTACAAAAATTTAAGCATTACAGAAAATTTTAAAGAAAGTAAAAATACCTAAAATCATCTTAATATTTTTCATAATGGAAAAGTGATAGGCTTTGAGATATTTTTCAACTTTGTGTCATAAACAATTCTGAGATGAAGAACACATGCACAGCATAGCAGTTTTTTCTGTATCAGCTTTATTGAGCTTTATTTCACATAACATACAGTTTATTCATTTAAAGTGTAAAATTCAGTGGTTTTACTAAATTCAGTGTTGTGCAACCATCACCACAATTTTAGAACATTATCTTTACACCAAAAGAAACCTCGTACCCTTAAGGCATCACCCCCTACCTTACCCCATCCCCAGTTCTTCCATACCACCCAGCATCTGGCAACCACTAATCTACTTTATGTCTCTAAGGATTTGCCTCTTCTGGACATTTCATATAAATGGAACCGTACAATATATGGTCTTTTGTGACTGGTTTCTTTCACTTAGCATAACGTTTTCAAGATTCATACATCTTGTAGCATTTATGCATGGCATTTTTAAAAAGTAGATCTTTTTTTTTTTCTTTTTCTTTTTCTTTTGTCCTTTTTTTGAGACCGGCCGCACCGCACTCAGCCAGTGAGCGCTGTGAGCACACCGGTCATCCCTATATAGGATCTGAACCCGCAGCGGGAGCACTGCTGCGCTCCCAGCGCTGCACTCTCCTGAGTGCGCCACGGGCTCGGCCCTAAAAAGTAGATCTTAATAAAAAGCATGTATTTATGTATCTAGGCATGCTGAGCTTTAATAATTGGCTCCTGTTTTAGGGTTGTATGACTATGGTGTATATTGAAAGTAAAATATAGGTATTAAAATCAAAGTGAAAAGCCTTCCTCCGAGTCTTTAGTTTATCAACATTTTAAAACCTGATGAATTGTGTAAAGCAGAACCATGCGGCAATTTTTTATGCCACGTTGAATGTAAATAGAGATGAATGCTTGACCAAATTGTGAGGTTTCTGAGGTTTATTCTCTTAGTCCCCAGGCTCGGTTACCTCCACTGCCTTCGTTTTCCCCTGCACCTAAGAGTGTTAGTGTAGAATAGAGGAACTTCATACTTTTGTGGTTTTCTTAATTCTTTTTTCTCTTACAAAAGTAGGAAAAAAACCAGATATGGTCTTTGAAAGTCTGTGTTTTATACTTTTAGAATAAAAATACTTTTCTTGGTTAAATGAGTTTTAGCTCTTTACACGCAGATGAAAGAGTGAAATTGTGTTTTTTCCTAAAATGATGCCCACCTTCATTCATAGTAGAAGAAACCAAATACAGCCTCTTTCTTTCTTGCCCAAATATAAGTTTGGACCTCTTTCCCTAATTTTAATATTCTACTAAAACTTTTCTCCTAAGTCTTTAGACAGATTCTTTATATTTCCTAGAAAATTTGATATTATCTAATTTTATATGAGTACTTCAGTAAGTTTATGGAAAAATAGAGTTAAAAGATAAAACAGATCTTTCCGTGATCTTTTTGAAGACCCCGTCGTATTTATGGTTATCTCCTTTCAAATCTTTTGATGTGGCTAATAGGAAGAAAGAATATGTAATACAATTTGCATAAGATAAGACTTCCTAGTGAAGGACTAAGAACTCATTATTTAATTGCCTGGGGGCTAATAGTAACTAATTGAGTGTTGGCCGCCAAAAAGTTCTAGTTGGTGCAAAAAGAAGCATGCCAGTTGACCAAGAGGCAGAAGGCGTGTGCACGTGTTTTTAAAAAAAAAAATAATAAAAGGCCGTGCAGGGGGAGGAACATACACCACGTTTGAGAAACGGAGAGACCAGTGTACATGGAGTATAGAGAGTGGCATAGTATGAATTGGATAGGACAGGCAGTGATCACGTCACGGGGAGAAAGCACTGGATTTTGGTATTTATCTTAAGAGCAGTGGGAAGCAATTGAAGAGCTTTTTCTAAGGGGGATGTTTTGATCTGGTTTAGTTATTTAAGTATCACTGGCTGCTGTGGGGGAGGGGACAGATAGCAAGATTAGGATGAGCAGCTTAATTAGGTGATGTTATTGTAACTGTCTAGGCTGGTGGTCTCTTAATTTTTGAGCATACTTCCTAATACATGTGTGTTTATTGTTTTTGTATATGTACTTTGGTGTTGACGTATTGCATACATAAAACAAAAAAAAAAGTAAAGAGGATGAGAAAAAGTAACAGAGATAGAAGTGCTACTATTTTCTCCCTTGCTCTAGTACATGTGAAGCTTCTGGGATATATGTATCCCACTTTGAACATTAGAGAGGTCGTAGAATAAGATCGTTGGCAATGAAGACAGGTTGGAGAGAGAAATTAGGAGGCTGCGTTAACAGGACTTGGGAATTGGTCAGATAGTAGAAGTAAAAGAGAAGGAAGGGGTAGGGAGAGTCCTCGATTCGTTTTGTGTATCTGAATAGATAAAAGCGCTGGTTAGAGAGTTAACAAATACTCTAGTAATAAGCTAATCTTGTTTATTAAAGTAGCATTCTACCAAAATGGTGTTTTCTCTGAGCGTATACTTAATAATGCCTTTAGTAACAAAGGGCCAGGGGGGCATGGTGAAGTGATTTGATGGGCAGGTCTTGATCTGTGCTCAGGAAGAGGAGGCAGAAAAGTGAACGTGGGGACAGGGTTTACTCTTATCTCAGGAAGCATTAGGATATGACAGGATTGGTAAATTATAGACTCATCAACTTCTAGGTGACTCTTCAAGTGTCTTTAACTAGGGGCGGAGTCATTCATTCCACAGCTAAAAATAAATTGCTTACAAAACAGGTGGTGGACTGAGGATCATGTTAAGGCTATTGCCAGTGTGGTATAATAGATGATCAGCAACTTATCAACTGTTAGCTGTCATTTTCATATTTGCTTAGAAGGGGATAAAATGCATCTGAGGCCATAGGTTGGGGGAGGATTACAAGAAATGAAGGAGGGAAAAATTAAATCATGTATACAGTTCTGCACAAAATTGAGTAAAAATGAGAGTTCTTTCTATATGATGGTATTTTTTTATGTGTGGCTGTAGATGTATGATGCTCCATTTTCTGAGATATACATGTATTATTAAAGGTTTTCTTTTACTTAAAAGTACAAATATATTTAAACAGAATTTGAAATACTTTTGAAAATGTTTCAAAATGCCACTTTAAAAATCCTATTGCTTTGAATAAAATTTGTTTATAATTCAATGTCTCCTAGCACAGTGCCCTGCAATATGGTACCTGTTTTTTTCTGAATGCAGGCAACCATACCATTGCAGTGTTTGCCTCGCTTCTATTCTAGATACTTTAGAATAAACACAAACACATCTACTTTCACTCTCTCTCAAAAATGTGTAGTAGAACTTTGCAATCATGAGAGAAATACCTGGGGCCCTTATTGGTGGTAAGTGTGAACACCACTGCTTTGGATGCTGATGTTGCTGGCCAGCTTTACAGAGTGCAAATCAAATTCAAACATTTCATTTAATCCTCAGAAAAAATGCTGAGGTGGGTAATATCCCCATTACAAATTGCCTTGGGACTAACTGCTAATAGTGGGAACCTCTAATGTTAAAAGCATGAATGCCAAGGGTCTACTGTAGTGCTTATATACAGTAATGCTGATCAGATCTAAGCAGCCTGTCACTTTCCACTACTAATATCTCACTCTGGGTTTCTACATTCCCTGCTCATAAAGGCACTAATGGTGAAGGTTGTTAAAGGGAGGGGGAAAGCGTGAAGGATGACTGTTTCACAAACTGCATTAGAAATAAATGAACAACTACGACTAGACTATATTTAAGGTCAGAGTGGCTGATGGAGGTGGTCATTTCTCTTTCTACTATAAATATTAAATTTTACACTTTTGATATATTTTAACCTCCTCAGTTCATGCTATCCTTTAGGGCCCATCCTAATTTCTATTTTAATATGGTTAACTTAAAGAGAAATGTGTTTTCACAGATAAAATGTAAGGTATATGGAACATCAGTGCTAGTCCTAAAACTGTGCCGAAATCATCATATCACTAAATTACTAAACCTGAACAATGAATGTTCTTTCCCATTTTCTACCCTTTTCCCCGACTTAGTGGAGAAAGAGTTAATGGCATCAGTATTAAGCAGGAAGCATTGTCTGCCTTATGCATATGATGCAATGAATTATTTAGTATCTTCGGGAAGTGCAAACTGCAGTAGAATCCAAGCAGCCTCATCGGAAATCAGATCAATATTTTTCGTGACGGTATGAAGTAAAAATCAGTGGAAAGAAGATGCTTATAGATACCACGTACAAGAGTGTGGCTGAATAATTTAAATTGTGAGAAAGACTGGGAATTTTTGGTTGAAATGTTTTGCCTTATGCAGTGATAATGGTTTACCTGCATTCTGACAATTGTCAGATGACTTTTTGCCAAAATGATTGGTAATGGGATGTGGCAGTTTCTCTGCTGTCAGAGACGAGATAATTTCTCAGGTTTTTCTTGTAAGTTTTTTTTTAATTGTACTTATGTGGTTTTTTCCCCCCTTTAAATATGGATTAAAGGAACAAGAGGGTAAAACCTGAAGACTAGACATGTGTATTTAATAAAGGTTTTATAGAAGTAGCCATATATAAGCATCGGTAAGACAGGTTTTTCTTAAAGCAGTTTAAATTTAAAATATAGTTACGGAAAATTTTCTAAATTGTTTATCTCCTGATCTCATCTTAGTAGGTATTTTATATGTATGCCTGTTGTTTTCTATATTTTATGTCATTACTATGAATATTGTGCATGCAACTTTAATCATAATAGATTGGGTGGTTGGGAGTACTTGGCAAAGGTGACATTTATCAATCTTATTTATTTTGTTTGTGTTTGCAAATATCTGCTGTATGTATTATTTCTAAAGCAAGACTTAATTGGATTATGTTAAATCTAATTTCTAAAAATGATGAAAAATCTCTTGAATATTTAAGACTTACTACCCCTTTCAGATGTACATTCTTTAAATATAAATGGGTTTGGTTCTGATTCTGCTGAAACTTCTTTAGTTAGCATGAGTTGTATTTAAAGAATACAGTTTTGGGGGAAATCTAAAATACTGTCTTGTTTGCCATTATGTGGTCTTTGTTAAGTCAATATATTTTTAACCCATTAATGGTTTCTTGGTTAATACCAATGAAAAAAAAATCTTTCCCATGCTGAAAAGAATTTCTTTAGGATTTTACAAAAAGTTATTGATGTAAAGTTTTGGATGTCACTAATGTAATAGTAAAAAAGTACATTTTATTTTTATTTTTCCCATCCTAATTTTCAATGTCACCTTGATTTTAGATAAGCCCTCCTACTTTTCATAAACTATCACTTGCTCATTGAGTTTTTTCCTCCTAAAAAGAATTTACTTTGTTACAGTAAACTAAACTTTAATGTAAGTACCCTATCAATTAATGGCTAATTGATGCAGCCACACATTTTTAATAAGATTTTGTCAAATATGTATATATACTGGAAAAAAAAAGTAAAATGTGGATTGGTAAAACAATGAATAGCTGATCTTTTTTCAAAGTGCGAAGCAAAGATATTCTTATTTTATATCAATGAATATAACACTCTTTTAATTGCAGTAGGTTGTTTATAATGGCTTTGGTTCTTTTCCAACTAGTAGAAATGAGTTAATCTCATGTTAAATTAATCTTAAGCATTTTACCTAAATTTTTTTCTGATGCAGTTCTCCTAAATGAGAGAGTATATAGCTCATGAAATTAACTCAAATGGCCATAGATCCTGACTTACTATATCTCATCTCCATTAACTTTTCCTAAAATGCAGATTGCACTTTTTTGTTATATAACTCAGGAAATAATTAAACTATAAGTGCATCATTTGAACTATGGCCTGTTATAGTAGGTCTTTTCCACAAATAAGATTACATATAAAAATTTTTAAGAGCTTATGTTAAAGAGGATACGTTTTTATTAAATTACAGAGCTTCCAGAATGAGGATCTAGATAGGACGTTATGTATAAATACATTTTGAACATTTCAAAGCACCTTTTAGTTTATATGAAGTTCTTCAGATGGCCCCGTTGTCCTTTGAAGCTTCTAACACCAAGGTGTCTGTTGCAGCCCAGAGCAAGGTTACTGCTACCCAGGACAGCACTAATTTGCGATGTATTTTCTGTGGTAAGCAACATTATGTTTACATTACTTTTTCAAGCTGTGGTACATACTACTTGCACATTTCCATAACTTTTGTTTCCTTAGGCCATAGTCTGGTTTGTGGTATTTAGGATAGTTAGCAAGCTACTGTTTTTATGTTGTGGTATTCGTTGTGGTTCATGTAGGTGATTTGGTCAGCTTTTGAGTTAGCTTGTTAGTGAGGATTTAGTTAGGATTAGGATATTAAAACTACTCTTGTCCACCTCTTCCAACACAAATGAGAGAGGTTTTTGTTTGTTTTTTCTTTTTAACTATTTTGTTTGGGAGCAAACTTTTAATTTAGAATTTAAGGAAAAAATTTATATTCATCTTAACA
The DNA here is from genome assembly GCF_000696425.1 of Galeopterus variegatus. Lineage (NCBI taxonomy): Eukaryota > Metazoa > Chordata > Mammalia > Dermoptera > Cynocephalidae > Galeopterus > Galeopterus variegatus. The sequence goes on from NW_007726476.1 coordinate 156,988, forward strand.
TGATTTGAGGATGTAAGTGTACCTTATTCCAAGAGAACTTTTGCATAACTTGAATTAATTTTACATGTGCATGTTGTGAGGCAGATGTAAACTATTACTTGCTTTAATAGGTTGATTTTTGATCGACAGTCTCCTTTATTCAGTAGGGTAGATATCTGTGGGTTAGGAGTGAATTTAGGCTTACAGAGTGTTTTCTTTCACTCTCATTGTCATATACACACGTGTGTACATATATGTATTGTCTGCATGGACAAACCAGATATGTTACTTAACCACCCCAAATTAGAGATAATCAGATGTATACATATCCTTATCCTTACACAAGGACATCTCTTTCTATATATATAGATACTAGAGAGAGATATATCCTTGTCTGAATTCTTTTTACCATCATTTGATTCTGAAGCTTTCTGGTTTGAAAACCCAAGTTCCAAAACGTGATTTTTTAATTATTTGAGCTTTTTTTTTTGACTCCTATATGCCTTGAGTAGCCATATTATTTTGTGAGAAAAGTTATAAAATGATATTATAACTAAAGTAATATCATTTAATAACTAAAATAATACTGTTAAAATTTTGTATAAATACTTCAGCTATGTGTATGTACTTTATCCATGTGACTCAGGATTTTTAATGTGATTCCTCAGTATTATTGATATTGTTTCTTTACCTATAAAGAGAATCATTTTTAAATTTACATACTTACCGGTTTAGGCAAAGAAGCATGTATTGTAAATTTAAAAGACAGAAAGAAAATTCTAATGTATTTCTTAATCACCTAAAGTTATATTTGCTCCAGGTGACACAGTTGCTGTAGTGGGTCTATTGCGTGGCTCTTTATAAATTGCTCCTCTCCTTCCCAAATTCCACAATTAAGCATTGCAGATAAAGTATTTAATCACTAAATTTTATTTCTGGTTTTTCTGCCTCCTCCTGGGGGTTCTTCTACGGCATCTTTTGAACTATATGATTGATCACTGGTATTTGCGTTATTAGGACTCTCTTTAGCTCATTTTTTACTTGATGTTCTGTACCTTTATACTTTATATGTTGAAGGTCCACATGCAGAATAATAGATAATTTACCCAAGTGCAGAGAAAGATTGATTTGGCTTTTATAATAAAGGTAAATTTTTTAAGTTGTAAAATAATGTGTGAAAAAGCGGATTTCCCCAATTATTACCTTTCATTTAACTGTGTACAAACAATATAATTGCCACTCTAAGTTTAAACTTGATTGTATTGTGTATAGTAACACCTATTTGTCTTATAGTTTTGTGTTTTCAAATAGTCTGTGGCTAAGTGTGAAACTAGATTTGTTAAAATTAAAATGTGACAGTAAGTGAATTGTGCTTTAACCAAAACTTAGTATTGAAGGCAAGACTGAAATGCTATTCCTGTTTTGTTTTATTTTTTAAATCTATTTATTTATTTAAAGACGACCGGCAAGGGGATCTTAACCCTTGACTTGGTGTTGTCAGCACCACGCTCACCCAAGTGAGCCAACCGGCCATCCCTATATGGGATCCGAACCCGTGGCCTTGGTGTTATCAACACCACACTCTCCCAAGTGAGCCACGGGCCGCCCCTCCATTCCTGTTTTAGAGAGAGATTCTAATCTGATTTTCATCATTTTTAGGACACTATGTCAGTGACATTGCCACATTTTCTTATTAGAAACAGCAATTCACAACTCTGCTTTGTATCATCTTTTTCTAGCCAGGACAAATTAAGATCAACCATTGTCTTTGGCTGTATGAAACAGGGAGAGAACTAACCCTCAAACTGCTACTGTTCTTTATGCTGACATAGTAGGAACAAAGCAGGCTTACTCATTTCTTAACTTTGGTTGTTCTCTCTCTCTTCTTTTTTCCCCAAAAGAGAGCTACTAACCACCACATCATGCTCATAGAATGTTATTCGCCCACTGAAATTGTTATGAAAATACCTATTTTGTATTTTATGAGAACACAGGTACACATTTAGGAGTATGACCTATGTGAAGTAATAGTTATATTCCAGAAAATAGTGGCAGGTGACAGCCTTGCCTAACCTTAGTTGCTTCTTCATCTCATGTGTGGTGCCATTGGCATTAATTCCCAATTTTATAACACATTAGAAACTCCGACAGGAAGGAAAAATGTTATTGTGTAACTTAAGTTTAGAATTTACCTGGATCTCTTTTATTTAGTGCTTATAGTATATTTGTTAGTCTTTAAAGGCACATAAATTTCCATGTGCTAGTTATTCCAATTTAACAAAACAACCAGATTAAATATACCAGTAGATGTGAGAAAATGCCAAGGGAAGGAATTCTTGCAACTCCCCAATCCCATTTAAAGAATGTCTGGAAAGAACAATAACCCATTATCACAAAGAACCATGTAGAAAAGAATTGTGTAAGAGTTGTTCTTGGATCAAACTTCTCTGCATTTTTAAAGGATCTTCTTTGAAGTTTTTTTTCTTTCTCAACTGCGGGAATAACCATAGTAAATCACTTTTATAATTAATGGTATCAGCCACAAAATAATACCCACATTTTAAAAAGCTTTCTAAACAGGTTTGCTGAGTAAGCTTTTAAAAATCTTAAAAAAAAAAAAAAAAGCAAACAGGTTCTGTGAATTGTGAAAAGAATTTTTTCTCATTCAGTTTGTTTTGTGAGTTATATCAAACTTTTGTTAATTTTTTAAAAACCTGTTCAATAAAATCAGTAGGATTGAGTTGAAATTTTGACATCTATTTCTTGAGTTTATATATTTGAGTTAAAACTTATATTTTAACTGGCTAATTTAATCCACTGATATTACCATTGAGGTATAATGCCTATCCTAGATATGTGTAGTATGACTACTTTGAGGTGGATGACAGACAAGTCTAACCTTTTAACGTACAGGTGTTTATTTAAGTAGTCTGAAGTTTTAACTTAAATTCTCAAGTAAACGTTTAAAAAAATAGTTAAACCATAACGGTCTTGAGAGTTGCCATACTAAATGCTCGCATTTAGTAGTTTTGGATAAATATAACTTTGGATAGGTAAAGGCTGTCCCCCAGAAATTATATCTTTTCTCAAAGTTACCTTTCCACCTTGTATGTCACCATCTTTGTGCCAGAAGAGAAATCTTTTCCCTGTAAAAGCCCTGCATGGCCAAATATAACAGTCTATTTTTACATCATTATGTTAGTCTCCTAAGGAAAGAATTCTAGTCTGTTTTCTAGACAACAGTTTTATATATTTTCATGTATGCAAACGTTTACACGTGTATTTAATTTTAATTTCAAGAGCTTTTTGTTGTTGTTACTGATTATATGGGGTTGATATATTTTTATATTTCCTTTATTTTGTTCTCAAAATAGCAGACTCTTTTAGGAAATTTAATGAAATATATCACTGCATTTGTCATCTAATTTGTCTTTAGGGGACAAATTAAATGATTAATCTAAAAACGTTTGTAAAGAGGTGAGAAAAAAGTTAGGAGGTAAGTTCAGATCAAATTGTTTCTGTTTTTCTACACATGGGATATACCAGTACTACATCCTTATTAATACTTATTATAGTGTTATTAATATGATTATGTTGAACCTTTACTTTTAGCTGTCAAGTCTACTACTATAAAACAGAAGTTTGTGCTATTAGCTCATAGATTACAAGAATTTGCTTCAGTACACAGAAACATTTATTTACTAACTTTTTTATACTAGTGATGTACAAAAATCTTTTAAAGTATGTGCTAGGGGCATTTGCTGGCACACTACAATATATGAATATATGTAGTATATCATTAGGTGATATATTAGGTCCAGTATTTAACTTATTTAGGACACATTTAATTTTTATGTCCAGTGATATTAAGATGTCCCATAATTTAGTGGCATTCTATCTAAGATGCTAAAAATGGGTCTGCATTGTACATGATATGTGGGAGTGGATGGTCATTAGTTTATCATGACAGAACCATGTTGGTGTGAATGCAGATTTTTTTTCTTCTTATCCCAAGTGAGTTCTTAAGATTACCTCTGTTACAATAAAAATTCAGATAAATAGGTTGATTCTTATATGGAAGTTTAGTAAACATTTGTTTTCACCAGAACTGGAAATGCCAGGCCAGCAAACAAAAATGGCAGCTTAAATTGGGCAAATTTGATAAATGCATTAGCATACTTCAGTCTAGTAATAAGGTTCTCATGCTCTTTCTCTCCTGTTTTTCATTTCCAGTGTTCTATTTAGGTGAGTTTTTGAATTCTGTTTTTTCATTTGAGTTCTCCCTTTCCACTTCATGAATAATTTCCCCAAAGAGAATGTCTCATTGTCTTAGAAAATGTCAAGCTTAGGTGCCTATTCAGATGCTCATTGAACACTTGTTTTACTCAAGCTCTTCATATATAAATGTTTATTTTTTCTTTATTGTTGATGTTTTCCATTTGTTTCAAGTAAGCCCTCTGGAGATGATGACAGTATTATGTTGCAGTCTTTTCATTTGCTGTGTGTTATATAAAGCTTATATTTTATTTTGCTAGACAAAAAGAAGATACATTCGTAAATATGTGATGGTTTTATGTTACTCTCATGATTTTATCTCTTCTCTCCAGCTAGATATAAAGATAATGTTCATCTCTAATGTTTTCCTCCCTTTATAGGGCCAACATTGCCTAGACAAAATTCACAACTACCTGCCCAAGTTCAAAATGGCCCATCCCAAGAAGAATTGGAAATTCAAAGAAGGTAAATTCACTAGTTATTGTTTGTACTATTGTTTTCTACTGCAGAAGACCAAACCATGAACATCCTAATACTGAATCTGCTACCTAATCTACTGAAAGTAGATTATGTCTCGTCAGATGTTTGAAAGTCACAACTTTAATTAGTAAGTTTTGGAATCGCTGTTAATAAGTGACTAGATACTTGTTATGCTGAACACAAGATGTTATAAAATTTCATACTTTTTTTTTGTAAATATCATACTTATGGTACATTTAAAATATTTCAAGTACAGTTAACAGCATAAAAATGTCTATGCTTCAAGAAGTCTTATTTTTATTAGTCCTAAAGTAATCGGTAACTAGTGTGGCTTTCACATGACTAATACAGCGGGAAAGTTGAAATAGTGTTGGCTGGTTCTGTAAGGCATTCATCTTCAGATATTGCCATAGGGTTTAATAGTAGAATACAGAATCATTCTGTTTGACTAAGTGCTGATTGAATGAAGTTGATAACATTGTGTTCATTTCAATGCAGTCTAGAAATACACTTGAAATTTATAATACAGCCTTGTTTAGTGGTTGTTTTTTCTGAGTTGGCAGAGTCTGAATTATAAGCCACTTTGTAACAAAGTAGTTTTATAAAATTCAGGTACATTCAGTAACTAAAATTGAGCTAGTCTAACCAAGTATCTCAAATTTTAAATAAAATGAAAACTTTTTAGAGATGCTGATGTTGCTTTTCATCACTAGTAGGTCGTTTCTGTTTTGTTCAGGAGAGTCAATAACCTTTGTTGGTAGATGGACCATTGTATGATGGATTTTTCCAATTGAGAAGCGTTTGCTCCATGGCAAGCCAGTGTTTTTCTTATTGTGACCTTTGATTTGAATTTCACCTTGAAAACATTCTTTTTACTCTCTATGTTGTCTTAATATATGTGTCATCTTCCCCTGACGGCCAGTAAAAGTGATTTCTTGTTATGGTTCAGTTAGCTGCTTTGGAGTAAAACTACTTAACTCTTGACTAAGGCCCCGGTAGGATCTTCCAAAATGAATTTTGTTTTGCCACAGAGCCTATATTCATATATTCAGTCAGGTCACTCTAGAAATAGCCTCCAAATTTGGTGAAAATCCATCTACAGTGATGCTGTAACAGATATAAATAAAATTGTTTCTGTAGAAATAAGGTAAGTTTAAAGGATATAATGATTTCAGTTCCATTTTGAGAGTTTTTTAAAACATAATAATTCCAAGAATTAGGAATTGTAATGATGCTGTTGTGTGTGTTTTAACAGAAAAGTAATTATTAAACAATGACCATAGTATTATCGAGAGTAACACATTTGTGATGACTAGGAAGAACTGGGAGAGAATGCAAAACATAGTAGATAATCTCGCATCATTCAGAGTAGGCAAGCAAGTAATTTCTGAGAGTTGGTGGAGGCCAGAATTGTACAGGATAGAAACAGAAACTATTTAAGGTTACTGCTGACTTGTTAAGGTTCACAGATGGATGATCCACTGCACAGAGGGTTGTCAAGAACTCTGACTTGTAAGTTTGGTTGAAAATGGGTATTGAGTGAATTTGTAGTAATTGTTATGAAAACCCCATGTCTCGTGTAGATTATTTCTCCTACCAGATTGCCAACTCCAGCCCCAGCAGTGCTTATCTGGACTTGAGGTTTTCCTGTTGTGTACACTACTCATTGTTTAGTTGAAAACTTTAATTCAGTCTTTTTTTTTTTTTTTTTTTTTTGACCTTTTGAGACCAGCCGCACTGCGCTCAGCCAGTGAGCGCTGTAAGCGCACCGGTCATCCCTATATAGGATCCAAACCCGCGGCGGGAGCGCTTCCGCACTCCCAGCGCTGCACCCTCCGGAGTGCACCACGGGCTCGGCCTATTGTTTTTTTTTTGTTTGTTTTTTTTTGTTTTTTCTTAAAAGATGACCGGTAAGGGGATCTTAACCCTTGACTTGGTGTTGTCAGCACCACGCTCACCCAGTGGGCCAACCGGCCGTCCCTATATGGGATCCGAACCCGTGGCCCTGGTGCTATCTGCACTGCACTCTCCCGAGTGAGCCATGGGCCGGCCCCTTAATTCAGTCATTTTGAAGAGTGAAATACAGACTTCTGAAAAATTGGTATGAATTTAAAAATCAGTTTCTGTTCATAGTCATGCACAAGATTCTTTTTTCTTCTAGATGCACCTTCCACAAGACACCAGTCAATTTCTTTCCTCTCCCTTCCTTCTCTTTACTCTCCACCCATTTCCTTTTTAACCTTGTGAAATCTTTTTGTTTCCACTAATCTCCCAGACTGACTTCAAGTTTAAATTTATTCTCCTAGTCCACATCTGCTGTTTGTCTGTCTTACTTTGGTACTTTAGAGTCTCTTCTTGTTGCTAGCTCTTCTCCTTTTCTATCCTTTTCTGCACCTCCTTTTTCTTACAGAAGAGTTTGTGCTAGCTATTTGGGTTTTTTCCTTTCTTCACACAGTTTACCCTTTGGAAAATTGATGCTTTGGTTGGATATTGAAGTTTTTTTTTTTTTTTTTTAACACTAACTTCTGTGTTGATGACTTCCAAATCTATAGCTCCACCTGTAATCCTCCACTTGAGATCCAGACCCATATTTCTAGCTGAATAGAGTAGAGTCATGGACGCTTTTGAGAATTTGGTGAAAGGAGGGGATTACCCCCCCCCAGTCCTTCAGATAGATATGTAATTACAAAAACTCATGTACTATTTCTAAGTTGTACACCCCCTCAGTTCTAACTATGGATCCTCAATGAGAATTCCTGTTGTAGAGCTCATCCATTTGGATATCCTGACTCCTTAATTTAAACTCATGATTTCATCCTTAGTGTACATTCTTCTCTTTAATATTTCTCCCAAGATTTCAGCTTAGAAACTGTGTAATCATTGTCATTCACTGTATCTATTCAAGTATACCTTGTTATTTTTTTTCTCTGAAATCCCGATGGATTTATTCTTCTGACATTCTTACTATTAATAGTTTTCTCCAGTATTTATTGTCTTACATACTTCTATAGTTTGCTAGTTGATTATTCTGTCTTTACCCTAGATTCCTATCAGTTGTTCTTACTTTATTACTGCCAGATTAATTTTCCTTTGACTTTTTCAGACCTGGCGTAGAAAATCTCAGCACAGAAGGGTGTAAAATGGGATTGAGGGGACTTGCTATACGACTGTGTTCTTCCCTCATTCTAATCCCCAGAGTTAATCAGTTTTAACCATTTCTACTTTTAATACAGCTGGTGACTCCCTCCATAAGATTAACCAATATGTTTACATTTCTGTTTATTGACTAACCAAGTTATAAATAGTAGCTGTTGACTGTCCACTCTGAAAAATGAAGAATTCTTTACTTTCTTTGCCAGTTATTCACAGTCATTATTCTTAGTTCTGTTGTTGGTTTCTTTTTCAAATTGAACCTGTGTCTTGACTTTAGACAATTATCTCTTCACTACTCTTTAAAAGGAATATAGTAGTCCTGCACATTTCCCTGTCCCTCCGCTGTCCCACCATCTGATTTTGGCTGCATATCATTACTCTGTTTTGAAGGTTTATGCATTTGCAATCTTTTCTGTAACTGTCATTAAATCTTTATGTCTGTAGGTGATCTTTTCTACCTTTCTAGGATCCTTTTAAATTTTCTCCTGTTAGTCTGAGTTTTCACAAAGATGTGGCTAGATATGGTTTTGGGTTATTTTTGTATTTCCCTGCCATTTCTCTGCTCAATACTTACTGGAATTTTTCCATTTGAAGACTTATCTACAACTTTTTAAATTTTTAAAAATATTTTATTTCTTTGGCCATCTTGTTCTCTCCACTTTCTCTGTTGTCTTTTTCCGTACTAGGCTTGGGTTTTCTTGTCCATTACGGAGGCAGAGCGTGTGTTTATTAATCAGCTTGGTATTTTTGCTCTGCCCATTCCTATTCTCTCTGCCTGCCTCTACCCTCCAGGTCTATCTTTCCCAGGTTCTTCTTCCCAATCTGCCTCAACCATTTTCAGTAGGTATTGTGGGCTATGGATTCCTCTACTGCTCAGTCCAATCACTTCCAGGCACTGTATGCTCCAAGTGCTTAGGGTAGATATATTGGGATGGGGTGGGGTGGGGGGCAAAAGCCTTAACCTGCTCAGACAGTGAACATGACATAGTGTATAGGAGATGATAAGCACTATGAGAAAAGAATAGAGCAAAGGGGATTATATGTTGTGGAGGGACGGGGGGAGTGCTGGTTGTAATTTTAAATAGGTTGGTCAGGACACATCTTATTGAGATGAAACAGTGGAATTAGCCAAGCAGGTATCTGGGTAAGTGCATTCCATGTAGAGGGAGCAGTAAGTGCAAAGGCCTTAAGGCAGGATTGTGCTTGTGTGTACAGAGGAGAAGGAGAAGGCCATGGAATCTAGAGCAGAGAGAACAAGAATAGAAGAGGAGAGTAGTAGGAGACGAGGTCAAAGGTAATGGGGTCAGGTCATGCAGGACCTTGCAGGCTATTGTAAACAATTTAGCTTTTATTCTGAGAGAAAGGAGGGACCATTGGACAGTTCTGAGCATAGGAATGATCTGACTTAACATTTTAACAGAATCATTAGTCTGGCTGCTCTGTTGAGACTGGACTTTAGAGAGACGAATGGAGGCAGGTGCAAAGTTGTGACAGCAGCTCAAGAAGAAATCCAGTGGAGGCTGTTGCAGTAAAGTAAGCAGGAAATAATGGTGGTTGCCACCAGGTGATGGAGGTGGTGAGAAGTCAGATTTTCATGTGTCCTTGTGGATTGTATGGTGGGGTATGAGAGAAGGAGAGGGGTTGGAGTTTCTAGGCTAAGCTAGTGGGAAGGATGGAGTTGCCATTAACTGAGGTGAGTAGAGCAGGTTTTGTTGGGGGGATGTCAGAGATGAATTTTGAGGATGTCACGTTGAGGTGTTTATATGGCATCCACATAGAGATGTTGAATAGGTATGCTAGTCTATTGGAGACTAGGAAAGATATCTAGACATATAACTCCTTCCTACTGTTTCTTCCATAAATTTCATGATTATTTGCTCTACTAATGACCACCCTCCTCAGTTTAGTACTTTGTCATGGGTTTATTAATTTGCATTTTTGTGATGTATGTGGAATTTCAGTAGTGTTTTGGAGGAGGGGAAGATGATTTTTTTTTTTTTTTTCCGACAAAAGCAGCCTGACTTTATTGCAGGGAGGCTAGGAAGGAGCAGGGCAAGTAAAGTTCTCCACAGGAACTAGTCCCATCGCTAAGCAGGATTGCCAGGTCCCAGGTCTGTCTGGAAGCCAGGAGAGGATCAGCATCCTGCCCCCATTGGTTCATCCTGTAGGTCGGGGCCCAGGCCCTTGCTACTCAGAGCTGGGGCCAAGGTAGGAAGCGGTCTTTCCTGTTTTCCTCAAGGTTGCCAGCAGAGTGTCCACGCTGTGTTCAGATTCAATGCAAACCTTCTTGCTGGGGAGGTCAGTATGAAACTTAACTCCTCCCAGTTTGTTGAGGACCCGAGAGACCGCTTCAGCGCAGCCTTCGCAGCTCATGTCCACAGAGAACTCGTGCTTCGGCATGACTGAGGCAGCAGCGCTGGCGATGCTGGCAGGGCTGGCTGCGGCCGCGACACCTCACCGGACTAGGACGGCGGGCTCGGCTGAGGGGAAGATCATTTGACTGCTCAGTCTACCAACTTGAATAAGACACCAGACAGACATTCCTGTTTTGTCACCCTCCTGCTCAGCATTCCTTATGGCCATCTCTCCTCATATCCAGTTTAATTCTTTGGCCTGGCATTTAGGAACCCACCCTGTGTGTGTCTTTCATCTCTCGTGACTGTCTCTGTCTACACTGTGCTCATTTCTCCCTCTGTGCTTGTGTGTGGTGTTTACGTCTTCTGACATGCCAATCTCATCTTCTCTCTGTTGTCATTTTCTGTAGACTCTTTTTTCCAGGCAAAGTAATATCTTTCTTTTCTGAAGTCCTGTAATTTAATCACATGCTGTTTAACATTTTCTTCTAATTGTTTATTTTATGACGAGTGTTACCTCCACAGTGAACGTCATAGGCTATTTTGAGAGTAGGGACCTGAATAAAGTTTCTAATAAAAAGCCAGTAAGTTTCTGGTACTGATTTAATTTACATGTAGGTGTTGGGGCATAAGGCAGAAAATATATGAGTTTGACCTTTCATGTAGTAATTTCCTTCACTTTTGCCTAATTTTTTTTTACCCCATTCTAAATCCGTGGTTTGAAGGAGAAATTATTGACATTTAGCTGATAGATGGCTTAGAGACTTCCCAGGTGTTGGTGTAAGATGGAAATAATCAAGACATTCCCTCAAAGTTGTTGGGTCAGTTAAATGACACAGTACACAGTCATTTCATGCTGCCTAAGCATTTCTGTCTGTGGTTTTTGAGAGACGGTGGGAGGTTTCAGAGAGGAGGTACTCTTTGAGCTGTGCCTGAAGAGGAAGTAGGAGATTTTAGTAACAGAAGGGAAAAGCATTCCAGGCAGAAAGAGGCAGCATGTAAAGGGAATGCAAATGGTGTGCACCGTGAACACTGTCCCTTTGTCCCCTCCAGGACCGATGGTACAGTTAGTAGACGTTGTGTCCACCCTGTACTGGGCCTCATATGCCATGCTAAGAAATTGCTTTTTAAAACTCTTTTCCCGAATTTGTCATAGAATAAAAAGGCATCTTGCTTTTTATCACTTTCATAATTTCAAACTATGAGAAAGGTATTTGCCGTTTTCCTTTGACCTATATCCCTTACAATCTGTTACAATCTGTTTTTGCCTATAGTTAAACCATACTTGGAAAAAGAGAGTACAAAAGCCCAAAATATCTACTAAATATTTACATAGACACTGAGTACTGTTATTCACTTTCTCTCAGCTGACAGCAGTGCAGGGCTGGATCTAGTTGTGTAGGTTAGAAAACACAGTGGGAGGGGGTGTATAGCAGAGTCTAGTGTGAAGTTTGGTTCCCAGTAGAAAGTATATTTCCAGAAACTTATATCATGTGGTTATTTATGTAAAAATCTTTTTTTTTTAAACCTTGAGTTCATTTTCAGAGGCATAATAAAATACTCTTGGCCAATTTTTATTTCATAAGTTAAGTAAGATTGTCCTGTTAATTTTGGCTATTTATTTAACTGTCTCTTTTCTACACTATTACTGAAAAATGTAATGAAAAACATTATTAATTTGCATTATAAATTCACAGCTGTGAGGGTGTGGGTGAGGTGCCAACTGAAAAGAGAGATTAAGTGGAACATGGCCAAGTTGGTCTCTTTCTCTCACTTCGTTACTAGACACTAGCAGCTAGACCTGCAGAACCCACAGGATTCCTCTTTGGGAAAATTGCCTCAGCCAAAAGAAAGACAGAGATGTTAACACTCAAGGTCCCTGCCAGTGAAGCTCATTGACTTACAGGCATCTGATCATCTTTAGTGCTACTCATAAATATGAATGGACAGCCAAGGATCATCAAAGCTTTGAGGACAATTTCTATAACATGAAGACAGAACAAAATAAACAGAATTAAAATTGGACGAAATAGATGCAATGCAGGGAGCAGGAGGATACCTGAAAATATACTGTGATAGCTTCAGAGAACTAAGAGAATATATTTCATTTGTGAAACAAAAGTTGGTAGTTAATTTAAAAGAATCATTCAGAGAATAAGAAAATGTACTTGGAGTTAAAAAACAGCATCAATTTTTTTTTAAGAAGTAGGAGATTTGAGAAATAAGATCGAGGAAATTTCCCAGAAAATAGTCATAAGACGTAGAGATGGTATAACAAAGAAAATAGAAGTCAGAAGATCAGATTAGGAGGCCCAGCATCCGAATAATAGGAGTTCTAGGGGGAAGAAACACCCCCAAAATGTGAGGAAATTGAATCTGCAAGAGGGGAGGTAGGGTAGCTTCAAAATCCTCAGACAAACTCTTTTCAATCTAAAACTTCCTCCTCTGTGCTGCTTCCTAGGAAGCTATTGGAATGTTTGATCGGTTAAAATGAGAGTAAACCAGGAGTGATGAAACACACCGTGGAGGATCCAGGAAACAAGGGATCCAGCTTAGGAAAGAGATAAGGCTGTGCCCACTATGCCTAAGACAAAAGCAAGACCTCTGCCAGCGGTGTGAGGGCTCGTGGCAGGGTGTTTCTTGAGGGAAGGAAGAACAAAAGGAACAAAAAACCCTTGATCTCTTGATATGTTTGACCATATTGAGAGGATGTACAGTTCTGTTGAAGAGTTCGGGGTGAAATAGGGATAGGTATATAGAAAAAGAATCAAATGAAGGAAAAGTACTAACTTTTAGCACCAGAATAAGAAATTGTTCTGGAAAGTAAATGTGATCAGCAGTGAATAATAAGATAATTGAATATTGATGTATCCAAAGTAGTGTTATGATTTTATTGGGGGAATGGAGAAGAAAAGCTTTTTGGGGATAGGGGGTCAGGTGTAGGTACAGGAATTAAATCGCTTATATAGTAGAAAGTCAGTAGATAGCATCTAAATCTGAAAAATCAACAAGTAATAGTTCTGAACGAATTACCGTATTTAGCAACGTGATAAATACCAAGTGTATCCTTATAACACCACAGGTTTGGATCCCTATATGGCCAGCCGCCCCCAAAAAAGAAACATAGTACCAGAGTGTATTCAAAGTAGTTCCTTTGGGGGACCGAAATTAGAAGTGATGAGAGCTGGTAAAAGGATTACTGTTTTGTAATAAGTCTTATAAAACTATTTGAGTTTTTAAGCTATATATTACTTTTATAATTTTAATTTTTAATTAGTATGAAGTTGAGTTGATAAAACAAATGTTTACTTTAGATGTTAAATCTTATTAGTTCAGTACCTTTACTGTACTAAATGATGATACTGTAGTTTTCTGTTCATATGTGTATCCATTTGTTAAATCAGCTTCTGGTTCCTACTCATATTATTAATATTTGGCTTCCTTAACTATGATGAAAAATACATTCTAAGAACTGTGAGTCAGTCCTACATTAGTCTCAACATAGAACATAATTTAGTTAGTATCTATAAATAGTTTGCAGATCACCGCTACTACCTGAATGTTATAAAAGGGGGAAAATAACCTTAGCACAGAACCGAGAAGTTGTAACAATGAGAGTGTATAGCTCTCCGATTAGCCTTCAGAGGCAGGATGGACCGAAAGTGGACCGCCTTCTGTTGTAAGTATTGGCTCTTGTCTCAGGAGCTCTGTAATATTATTTAACTATCTTCTTAAGTTTTATCCATTTTTCATTTGTTAACTAATAGAGAAGTAAAATGCCCACATTATACAATCAAAAATATATCTGCGTAGTTTTATTTTCTGACAAATGTCAGTAACAAATGTTACCAACTCAGAACATTTTTCCTAGACTGCTCTCCTACTTAATTATGTCAAAATTGAAATCACTATTTACCTAACACTGTTCGTTATAAGACTGGATGAAGTGTATTTTGAAATTTTGTTATTTATAATTTGCTTGCTTCCAAAACAAAACTTGCGGAGTCACCATAAACTACATACATGTTTGAATGTGTATATGAAAAGCCTCATTGTAGGCCAGTACTTTTGTGCGCCTACTTAACCTTTGGAAGTACCTCTTTGGGAGAAAAACATATTTTAGTGGTGGGAGCAACTATGTCTGATATTATTTTATAAATGCTTTGGTGCCTATAATTTTGGAGTATAATTGTTTGCAGTATAATTTTATAAGTTTGTGGTAGAATTGTTTCTGGAAAAATTTATGTTGTTTTCTTAGAAACTTCCAAATTTCCAAATTTATGTTGTTTTCTTAGAAACTTCCATGTAAAATGCATGTCTTAACTTAAAGAGAAAGTAGTCTGTCAGAATGTTCTCATAGTTCAGAATTAGTACACTTGTACTTCGATAAAATCTTTAGACGATTCTATTAATGACTGAAGAAAACAGTTCATGGTAGACAGAACTCTGGAGGAGCAATGTGCATTTCCAGCATGTGAATTGGCAGTGATAATTCTAATAAAAGCAAAGTTTATAAATTTGGAAACTTCCCCCTAAAAAGATACATAAATGTCATGCTTTAGAGATCAAAACATGAAAGTCAGATTTATAAACCATCCGATTTAAGTGGAAATTATTCATGCCACTAAACATTTGTAAGCCAGAGGTTTTCTGCTTGGCACACTTCTTTGGGAAATATGTTCAGATGGACATCTTTTCAGTGAGCAGGCTAAAAATTAGCTAGAGATGTTTAATATGTTCCCTTCTTTTAGAACAAGAAAATACTCTTACAGTCAGTAGGCTCTCTTGCAGCTGTGTGAACTGCCTGCTTGAATCATCTTTCACTGAACTTGGAAATATTCTCTGGCATTTTGCTCTTTTCCTTTATCAGTAGACACTGTTTATCTTTTATATACTGAAAACCCTAGGATATTATGCATGTAGAAGTCAGTACACCCTAGTTGTAAATGCCATTGTTCAGTAATTCTTTCAGACTCTCTTCACTCATAGTTGGCCTTCTATCTGTGACTTATGCTTTTTTTTTTTTTTTTTTTTTTTTTTGTTAAAACCATTGTTTTAAAGTTCATGTGTGTATTTTTAGGTGAGGAAAGGTCTGGAAGTATCTGTACACCAAAATGTTAATTACAGTTGCCTTTGGATGTGAGATTTCAATGATTTAAAGTTTCTTTCTTTCTTAACTGTTTTCTTCATTCAGAAAACATTTATTGACCTGTTGTAGCCAGCCATTGTATTTTTTGAAATGATAGTGTTTTACTTGTACAATTAAAATTTGATGTTATATTTTAGGAAGGAAATTGCAGTTTTACAAGTTTATTCATTAAATGATTAAAATAATGACTTTTGGTCATTAGTAGTATATATTCAGTTATTTGGAAAATATTTGCAGCACTTCATTCATGAAAATTACAGAATAAAATGAGACCGTGTAATGTGCTGAAGCATTCAACCAATATGATGCTAATAAGAGAAATGGTTTTCATTTGTATGAAACGTAAGTCATCTCTGTCAAAGTAATCTTTGTTCATATAGGAGGAGAGATATGGATTGCATGCTCTACATGGTTTTTATTTGAATCAGAAATAAAGTTTACAGAGGTGCATTGTGAAAAGAATAGCTTTTTAAAAATCATGAGCAGCCATAGATGCATATTTTTAATTAAAAAAAATTTTTTTTTTCTCCTAATTTCAGGCAACTACAAGAACAGCAACGACAAAAGGAGCTGGAGCGGGAAAGGCTGGAGAGAGAAAGAATGGAAAGAGAAAGGTTGGAGAGAGAGAGGTTAGAAAGGGAACGGCTGGAACAGGAGCAGCTGGAGCGAGAGAGACAAGAAAGGGAAAGGCAGGAACGCCTGGAGCGGGAGCGGCAGGAGAGACAGCAGGAGCGGGAGAGGCAGGAGAGGGAGCGACAAGAGCAGCTGGAAAGGGAGCAGCTGGAATGGGAGAGAGAGCACAGAGTATCAAACGCTGGTAAGATTACAAGCTCCCCTTGTTCTTGCATCTGAGTTTGGATGGTGTTTTGTGCAGTCAGATATTAGAAGATTTCACACTCGAGATGCTTGGGATTAAGCAATAAGACTTGACATTATGAAAACTGTGCAGCAATTACTACTTTAACATTTTCTTTTTATTTCTCTCTATTGCTTTTGTTGCTTGGAGACTTAAAGAAATTTTTATTCTGGCATTCTAATTCTTCTAACTATAAATTGGCTATAAAATGTAAGTGTATTTTTATGGGAAATTTTTTATATTGGATGATCTTGGACTATTTTTCCCTCATGACATTGCTTAAATCGTCTCAAATTCTTATAGTACCATTGAGCAAGAAATTTGCTTGATTGTATTCTAAAGTTTTTGAAGGAAGAATTAAAACACTAGGTGAAAAATATTCTCTAACTGCCCAGCTGTGTAAATATATTTTCTAGGGAGCTGGCCAGTTAGCTCATTTGGTTAGAGCGAGGTGCTGATAACACCAAGGTCAAAGGTTCCAATCCCTGTATGGGCCAGTCTGCCCCCAATTTATGTATATGTATGTATACATATATATATATTTTTTCTAGGATTGTGGAAAATTAGTGAAAATTACTAAATCTGTTGGAATTCATTGAGAGACACAAAAGTTAAGATGTGGCTGAAAGTTTGAGGTATTTGAACATTCATTAAAATGATTAATTATAAGATTTACGAATTTTTATTCCTTATGTCCTGTATTAAAAGTCTCCATGTGGGTTGATTAAATATTGGTTGGTTGGTTAGTTGGTTGATTGTTTAAGTTAAATCATGTGTTTTTAACTGCCTAATTATTTTCTGGAATTATGGCCAACAGAACTTTTCCACAAGTAAGTGTTGAAAGGAGGTTCCTCGCCCTTTGTAGTAAATGTTTTCCCAGTTTTGCTATTTGTTTAAAAAAAAAAAACAACTAAGTTTATTCTTCTGTTTATGGTCCCATTCATGTAATTTTAATATCCTTTTAGAGGACTGAATAATAAAAATTAAGACTACTACTACCCTTTTCTTATAAAGGATAAATCAATTTAATTTATTAATTCACTTATTAGATACAGAGAGAACTTGTTTCTTTTTGTCCTCTTCTGGATCTTGAAATGTATTTACAAGTTAAAATATTCTCAGGTGTAAACAGTAATTTGCAGGTGTGCCTAATTCTCTGGTACTAACTGTAGTCTACGTTTATACATTTTGTCTGATGCTGGTTTTGTGGCTTCACTAGCTCCCTTTTTCTCTCTCCTTTTTATCCTGTCTTTTGCTGCTGCTTTCCACCTTCTGTCCAGCTCCATCTTCAGACAGCTCCCTGTATAGCGCTCCACTTCCAGAGTATTCCAGTTGCCAGCCTCCTTCAGCACCTCCTCCTTCATACGCTAAAGTCATCTCAGCTCCGGTGTCAGAGGCCACTCCTGATTATGCTCTAGTGACTGCTTTGCCACCTACTTCCAAACCCCCTACACCACCACTGCGACACTCAGCGACACGTTTTGCAACATCTTTAGGTTCAGCCTTCCACCCTGTTCTTCCCCATTATGCTACAGTTCCTCGTCCTCCGAACAAAAACTCTCAGCCTTCTTCTCCTGTGAACACACCCTCTTCTCAGCCTCCAGCTACGAAGCCCTGTGCCTGGTCTACTTCCAATTTCTCGCCCCTCCCTCCATCTCCTCCAATAATGATTAGCAGCCCCCCAGGCAAAGCTACTGGTCCAAGGCCTGTCCTCCCTGTTTGTGTTTCTTCTCCTGTGCCCCAAATGCCTCCGTCACCGACGGCACCCAGTGGGCTGCTCGACTCTGTAGCATATCCAGTGTCTCCACCGCCTACCTCAGGGCCAGCACCTCCGCCGCCGCCTCCTCCACTGCCTTCCCTCGTACCCCTCTCACACTGTGGACCTCAGGCTTCTCCTCCTCCAGGCACCCCTACTGCCTCAACTCCCTCATCCAAGCCTAGTGTTCTCCCTTCTCCCTCTGCAGCTGCCCCTGCCTCTGTTGAGACTCCTCTAAACTCTGTGCTGGGAGACTCCTCTGCTTCTGAGCCAGGCTTGCAGGCAGCCTCTCAGCCGGCCGAGACTCCAGCCCAGCAGGGTAAGGCTTTCGTTATTGCTACTAACAGCTAGTCACTGGAAGATATTATATGGCATCAACTTTAATTGCCTAGAAGAGATAGTTGAACATCTGTGTGTCATTGTGCCATGTTTTTTTAATTTAAAAAGTTAACGTAGAAAACATTTAAATAAATAAAATTTTATTTTCTGTTGGATTAATTGCATTTGGAAGATCAATATGGGGAATTTTCCATATTGAACTAGGTTTTACTATCTTCTGCAGTACCATAGTTAAAGGTATTTTCTAGTAGTATTTAAGGGTCCCCATAATACATTTCTTTTAAATTTAGTGAAATTTAAAACAAAAACTTAACCTGACACATTCAGTCTACCACACAATAAATATATGATCTAAATTGTTTTCCTTTAATTTCTGACAGACTTAGAGATATATTTAGTGCCCTACTGTAGTCATTAGATGCATCATCCTGGAGTTTTTTCTGGAACAGTTCTCACTTTGGGCCCTATTTCATTTTGGCCTCCCCTATACTGGGCTTCCCATATTAGACTTCAGGGTGACCCTGTGGGGCATCCTGACTTTGCAGGAAGGGTAGAGAGGATGGCAGGCTTCGTATGCCCTAGAGGATTCCATGGTCCGAAATTACAAGTAGTAGTGGGCTGGAGGAATAATTGAGAGAAAACAGCATCCTCTATAGGTATTCCCCTCCTCTCCCTCAACAGACACGCCTCGCTGTCATGGTAGCAAGGAAGGGAGGATGTAATCTCTAAGGATGGATTATTTCTAAGTAGAGAAGGGCCTAGTTCTGTAAGTAAATAAGAAGATGCTTAGCAACCTTTTATTATTTTTTCCTGTAATCCTATTTTTAAAAAACTTAGGACTTAGCAAAGACTGCAGGAGGGAAGCTGAAAACAAATTTGTACTTAAAGAAACAAGTGTTATAGTCTGGGTTTAAAAGTACCGCTATTAAAAAATCTTAGTTTCTGAGATAAACTAATAAGACTTGTTATTGCTGTGTATATATTTTTGTTGTTGTTGACTTATCAAATTTGCTAAAAAGTTGAGTCAAAATTGAAGTATTTGCAAGTTAGTATCACTGTGATAGTTATACTGGACAAGAGAGGCACAGCCAGCCTGACAAGGTTAAACCACCTACCTGTCCTCACAGCTGTAACAACCTGTAGAAGATGGACAGCCTGTTATCACTCTGTACACTTTTTTGAGCAACTTATGTTTTCTGCCTATGTAACTGCTCAAGCTGAAAATTTTGCACCCAGTGTGCAAATAGCATTGTATTTATCTGATAACCCCCCCTTTTAAGCCTCAAAGAAGGGGATACCTACTAGTTCAGCATTCTGATATTAAATAAACTCTCACTCCTTTTGTGATTCTGCAAGATTTGGACATTTCTCCTCTTAGTCACAATCTTGTAGACTAAAACAACTCGGCATTTTAAATTCTATATTATTTAATTATTTCTAAGAGTTATGAGGATTTATTTTGTACTAGTAAATTCTTTTACTTTAGTTATTCTCAACCCAGGCTACACATTGGATTTAAATGTGAAATGTTTTTAAGATACTGAAGCCTGGGACCCACCCCTTCTTCCTATTCTTAGCAGACACTTTGGCTATCTGTAAACAACTAAATGTATGTCTTCACTGTTGTAGAATTTATCATCTCAACAATTAAGGTTTATATAGATTGTTTTGCATCTGTTATTTCAAATAGTTCTAACTGCCATCATATGTACTAGTTTGATTTTTCAGGGATGCTTACCTCTGTCTGTCTCTCACATTTTACAAGTACTTATTTTGTTTGTTTACCAAATCCCCATGGAAAAAAATCTAATTAGATGATCCATTGCATAGTTTTATTACTAAAGCTCTAACATTAAAGTGATTACGTACACTTTGGCTTTACTTTTTAGATCTAGACTTTAAACATTATGATAAATTAAACTCATTGATATGTAGTAAATGTTTGAGTCAATTTAACTTAGCTTGGCATTCTACATATCTTTCCACATAAAATAATATTAGCTCTATTGTTGATGGTCTTACTTAACATTTCTTTCTCTCAGGCACTGTCTTGGGATCACCTGCACCTCCACCCCCTCCACCACTCCCACCAGGCCCTGTCCAGGCTTCAGTAGCACTCCCTCCTCCCCCAGGACCCCCTCCACCACCTCCACTTCCATCATCTGGGCCTCCACCGCCGCCTCCACCCCCTCTTCCTAATCAAGTACCCCCTCTTCCTCCACCACCTCCGGCCCCTCCACTCCCTGCATCCGGCTTTTTTGGGGGATCCATGTCAGAAGACAATCGCCCTTTAACTGGACTTGCAGCTGCAATTGCTGGAGCAAAACTTAGGAAAGTGTCACGGGTAAATACATTTCCATATTTTTGTATTTTTCATGTATGTCTTATCTTAATCTTTCTAAATACTTAAAATGTTGAATTTATTATTTTCTAATTTTATGAACCCTATTGTTATTAACTTCATTGATTTAAAAAAATGAAAATTTGGGGCTGGCCAATTAGCTCAGTTGGTTAGAGCACAGCCTTGTAATGCATAGTGTCAAGGGTTCGGATCCCTGTACTAGCCAGCTGCCAAAAAAGTTTTTAAAAATTAAAAATTTAAATGTACAGAAAAGGTACAAGAATAGTATAAAGAATTTCTGTAACCTCATCACCTAGATGAACCAGTTAACAGTTTACCAATATTTGCCTAATTATTCTTTGTGTATGTTTTCTTCTATATACATACACACTTTTTGTCTGAATGATTTGAGAGTAAGTCAGAGACATCATGCCCTTATTTCCCTAAATATCTCAGTGTGCATTTTGTAAGAACAAAGACATTCACCTACATTACCATAAAATAATTATCAAAATCAGGAAATTTAACATTGGTAGAATACTGTAATCTACAAATATATTCAAATTTCATATATTATCCAGTAATGTCTTTTTTGGTAATTTTTTTTCTAGTCCAGGATCATCTGTTGCATTTATTTGTAATGTCTTTTTAATTTACTTTTAGTCTGTGACAATTCTTCAGTCTTTCATGATATTGACATTCCTGAAGATTGTAGATTGTCTTTCAGATTGGCTTAGCTAATGTTTCTTCAAGATTAGATTCAGGTTATACACTTTTGGAGGAGGAATACAGTCGGCCTTCTGTATCTGTGGGTTCCACATTCATGGATTCAACCGGTCACTAATTAAAAATATATTGGTGGGAAAAAAGAAATCCACAAAGTTCAAAAAGCAAAACTTGAACTTGCCGAATACTACTATGAATCCATGTAAGTGAAATGATGTGTAGGCTTTCTATTAGGTATGATAAGTAATCTAGAGATGATAAATCTCCCATTGATACATAAAGAAATCAATTTTTTTCATTCTTTTGGTTCTTAAGGAGGTTTCAAAAATAGTATTTGGATATATTTTTTTTTTTTTTTGTCTTTTGTCTTTTTTTTCTGTGTCCGGCAACGGATTGCAACCCTCAGTGTCGCCCCCGTACCGGACCAGGGACCGGCAACGGGATTGCAAACCTCGGCGTTGCTCCCGCACCTCGCTCAGCCAGTGAGCGGGAGCCGGTCTGTATGTGGGATCCGAACCCTCGGGCGGGAGCGCTGCCGCGCTTCCCAAGCGGCGCACTATCCAGTGCGCCACCGGGCCGGCCCTAGTATTTGGATATTTTTTGAAATTAATGCTGATGTACTCTTCTGTTTTGAATGTAATGTATTAATAAACTTACAGTTATCTAACACAGGAATTTTTTAATGTATGTATATTCTCATTAAGATGGAGGATGCCCCTTTTCCAAGTGGAGGGAATACCATTGGTGTGAACTCGGCCTCATCTAAAACAGATACGGGTCGTGGAAATGGACCCCTTCCTTTAGGGGGTAGTGGTTTAATGGAAGAAATGAGTGCCCTGCTGGCCAGGAGGTGAGAAGTTTTACTACAGTGGAGTTGTTCAGAATTGAGGGGATTTTGTTAGTTTTATTCCATATACAATATAAGTACTTGCAGTTCTTCCCTCTTAAAGAAGTAGTTTTTAAGCTATGAGTTAAAAGATTTTTTTAAAAACCAGATTTGTCTTCTTTCTAGGAGAAGAATTGCTGAAAAGGGATCAACTATAGAAACAGAACAGAAAGAGGACAAAAGTGTAAGTGAATATAGATAGTTCACCTTAGAACATAAAATTCAAGCACAGGTCATTCAGGTAATCGTGTCAAAGATTATTTGATTTGAATTTAATCAGTTTGAACTTAATATTTGCTTATTTTTAACACTCAGCTATTAAGAATGGCTTGTTTTGAATGTTATTTAAAAGTTTTTGATGGTATTCTTAGTAAAATGATTTGAATATGTGGAGTTGTGGGAAAAGTACTAAAGTTCAAATCGGTAGAGTTTAATTATGTTTCTAAGCCTACCTTTAAATGAATGAATGACCTTTTACCAGTTTTTTCATATTGTAGGATCTGCATTTCCTTGCATTAATTTAAAATGAAGGAATGGGACTAAATCAACGGTTTTTATATGTTTCCTCTAGGGGCCCTGTGGTTACTAGCTGTGCCTCTTCCAAGTGTAACTTTCATGCCCCCTCCCCAGTTCAGCTGGGTAAACTCTGCTTTATCTGTTCTGTGTATTGGTGTTTAACACATAACATGATTGCTTTCCCTGCAGCATTTGGCCTTTGATGCCATTTCTGAAACATATCTCTTCTGCCTGGCTTCACAGCATTGGCTAGTGCAAGTTCTCAGAACACGTCAGGAAGGGAGCTGGAGGGGACGTCTGAAGGGGGAAATATTGGGAAGGAAGAGAAGGAGGAAGTCTAGGCTGAACTGGAAGGGAGAAAAGATGGATAAAGGAACAAGTGGGGAATGAGTGGCAGAACGAATATTGGAAGTGGAAGTGTACTTGCGTGCAGCAGCAGGTTTCTAGTAGATGTGATATTAATGTTTATGTTTCTGTATATTTAGGAAGATTCAGAGCCTGTAACTTGTAAGGCCTCTTCAACAAGTATACCTGGTAAGTTCAACAGAAATATTTTAACCTTTGTAAGCTTTCTCTAAATATTCCCAAATTAAAAATTCCTCCCTTTCCCATGCTTGGACCAAGTGACTGCTTGTTCACTAAAATATTGAAGTTCGTTGTTCACACTTGAAATCATTTGGTGTTTTTCTTCTGCTTTTTGTAATCGCAGAAGCTGCTTTCTTTGTGCTGTTGGGAGATCTTTTAAAACACAAAGTTTTTTCTCATGACTGTCTTTGAAAACCATAATTTTGACACATTCTTAGAGTGTATATTAATAATTTGAGGATATTCACTAAAATGGGAAATACATTATTAGATGAAAGATAAGTATTTTTCATAATTGATTCTTAGAGGTAAAATTTAAATGAGCATGTTAGCAGTACTGCAGTCTATTTCAAAACATTCTCAAATTGAGACAGTTGTCTTATTTTTTTTTTCCTTTTTGTCTTTTTTTCGTGACCGGTAACGGGATCGCAACCCTCGGTGTCGCGCCCACACCGTGCTCAGCCAGTGAGCGGACCGGTCTCTATACAGGATCCAACCCTAGGCGGGTGCGCCGCCGCGCTCCCAAGCGCCGCACTCTACCGAGTGCGCCACCGGGCCGGCCCAACAGTTGTCTTTTTAACCATTAATTTGGGTGATAATATTAAGGAAACAAAACTTCTAATTTGTAAGGTTAAAAAAATCTCCTTAAAGCTTTTGGGGAACGTTCTTAAATTCATTGAAAATTTCTGACATTGAGAGCTCTTGGGCATAGAATATATTACTTAGGATAATGACAAAATACGTTTCCTTGGAAGTATTTAATGAATTTTATATCCAAGATGAGAATATGAGATCATTATATATCATTTCTTTATATTTGACTAAAGATTAAGAGTTGGACTATCTGTTCACCTCCTTATCTGTTTTGGAATGAAGCAAGAGAAATTTGATGAATTAGTATCTAGAATGGTTTATAGGAAAATCATTATAGAGAAATGTCTATATTAATTTCCATATGTTTTGATGTAGAGACTACAAGCTGCCTTCGAAATTCCTTTTTTGGGGGGGGCCCTCAAAAAAGGAATTGGCTGAAAGAGGGGGACAGTACAGAGATCTGAACCCTTGACCTTGGTGTTACAACACCACACTCTAACCAACTGAGCTAACCGCAGCACTAGAATTCCATTTTTAAAAAGCCATACTTTTGGTGTTTTGTTTGTGTGCGTGCGTGTGTGTGTGTGCGTGCATGTGTGTAAAACCCATCCCCTCCAAAAAAAAAAAAAAACCCTCATTTTCATTATTGAATGGTAACTATTCAGTAGTCTGATTGCTTGCGTGCATGTGTGTAAAACCCATCCCCTCCAAAAAAAAAAAAAAAACCCTCATTTTCATTATTGAATGGTAACTATTCAGTAGTCTGATTGCTATATTAAAATTAACTTTGCGATTTTTTGAATTGCTTTTTCTCTGAATAAAACTCAGTTTATGTTATTTTCAGGAAAAATTCACTGGTTTGTGACCCATTTATTTTAGCTTTATCTTTCCTATAAGCCAAGATTAATTATATATGCTATTATTAGGACCATAGATATTTTAGAACTAAACCATACTTTAGGGTCACAGAACCTTTAGAATACAAGAACTATATAGATCCTCTCCCCAGGGGGGATCATATTTTTATACAAATTTGCTCATAATTTCAAAGTGTTCATAAATTCCCTGGAGGCTATCCATGGACCCCAAGTTAAGACTCCCTTATGTGAAAAAGTAAAGCACAGGTTTTGTGTGTGTGCCATATATATGGAAAATTAAGAATTCATTCAGAAGGGCTGGAAGCTTCTTTTTTCACTTGTTTCATTTAATTTTTTTTATTGGTGTTGTGTCAGACACTTGATAGGCCAAAAAGAAGTGAGAAGGGTAAAGGTTTTGATCACAAAACTCGAAGTCCAGCTGGGAAGATGAGACAAACACAAGGGAAAGGCAACATTTTACATTCACGTGTTGAATACTAAATCATGTGTCAGAGAGAGAGGCGATTATATATGGAGTCATTTGGGTCATCTTTGTGGAGAAAAGTAACATTTTACTTTGATTAAGGAGTATTTCGTTTGGTTGAAAGAGGGGGACAGGGTGATATTTCAGGACGTAAATTTAGCATGAGCAGAGGTACGGAGCTGGGGATGAGCAGGAAGAGACTAGGAAACAGTGAATAGATATGCCTGACTAGAATGAACAATTCTTTTTGAGGAATATTGGAAAAAAAGGTTGGAAAAGTGAGTTAGAAACAAAAAGGTTGAGAGCCTTTTATGAAAAGATCAGAAGTTCAGACTTGACTTTGCAAGTATTGAGTTGACATTTAGTTAGCTGAAAATGTTTTAGGCACATTAAAATGGCCCTGTGGGCAGTATGACTTGGAAGTCTTGGGGGACCGAGATAGGGAAACTTGTAGCGTGGCAGTAAAGACCCTCTGGAGAGATGCAGCCTCGACCCTTAGAAAGATGGCCATGCTCCCTCTGTTCCTGCAGAGCCGGACTCAACGGCTCTTCCTCACAACCACATGGGCCCTTTTCAGATTAAAAGATGGTTCTGGTTTGGCTGATTGAGAAAGGACCTCAACCAGCTTTTAAAAAGTAGCACTCACGAATCTTGCCCACTTTGGAATTACTTCCTCATTTTTCCATCTCTTTGATAACAATGTCCTGATGAATGTTCTGCTCCCTGCCCAGTCTCCCTCAGTTTCATTCAGGACTTGCCTCTTTCCACATACTTTGGCTGGTGTATGTTGGATGTGTTTCTGCTTGTGTCTATCCTGGATCCCATCTGATGATTTGATTGATGTTCCCTGGCCAACTCTGGAACTTGCCACCACTGTGGCTGGCGGTCATTGAGAGAACATGCTAGCTGTTAGAATACAAAACAAGCAGTAAAAAAGTATAATAAAAAGGGAAGGAAATGATGATTGATTGAGGAGGAAGCAAGATTCATGATGACTTTAAGGTTTCACTCCGAGCTACCTGCATGCAGAAATCCAGAGCCAAAAGCAGTGCTTCCTGGGAGAGTTTTGAGTTTAGTTTTGTGTATGTGTAGTTTGAAGAGAGTATAAGCTACCTGAGAGTGTGCAGAAGCCAGCTGAAGGGCTACGTTGGATTTCGGAGAAGTTTCTTAGTTAAAACTATACGGCGAGATCACAGCT
Organism: Galeopterus variegatus; assembly: GCF_000696425.1. NCBI lineage: Eukaryota > Metazoa > Chordata > Mammalia > Dermoptera > Cynocephalidae > Galeopterus > Galeopterus variegatus. The sequence continues at coordinate 183,516 of NW_007726476.1, forward strand.
CGTAGATAGATTTGATTTTCTGCATGGTGCAAGTGCTTTCCTCCATGGCAAGATTCTAGTTCTGACATCATGCGGTCATCTAGTGAGCCCAGTGACAGCATCAGCGAGCCATCCCCAGTTAGAGAAACAATTCAAAGCGCAATGGACAACCAACCGTTAAGTGACCACCTAGTGTCTTTTGTAATCAGAGCTTACAGTGAACTAACTTATATTTAACTGGAATCATCTGCTATGTCCATCCTGAGAATCGATTGTTTAAGAATCAAGGAAGTACAGTGGAATTCCATGATTCTGAAATTTATTTTGTGGTGTTTGAATTTTTTTCTAAGAGGACTGTTTGGATGTAGATGAAATGTTGAAGTACAGAAACACATTGCATATTATACTTTTTGTCTTTACCATTGGCACTAAAAATAGTTTAAAATAGTATAAGTAATGCTATCCCACTATAATTGATTCAAACTATACTAATTAATTAAAATTATCCTATGCATTTTCTTATCATCCTGTCTTTATTGGAGAAATTGAGAAACATTTTTAACCATCTGGTTTATAGAATTATAATATTTTAGATTTAGCAATCTAAGTTTTTCCTAGGAAACTTATCACCCTTGATTATTTCTTCTCATTTTATGGTCTGAAATTGTGCTAATTAGAATCTTTATAGATTTTTATTAAAGTTTAGAGCTTAAACGTTTGTTTATCGTTATTACTACTAGATAAACATGTATGATGGTATTTACTGTTTTGTTATTTTTAATACTATAACTCTGGAAGCATATAAGATATTTAATAACTTTTGTTCCTTATTTTTAAAGAACCAACAAGAAAACCTTGGGAAAGAGCAAATGCAATGAATGGCAGCAAGTCACCTGTTATCTCCAGGTATCAATTTTTTTCCTAAGTTTTATGTTACATTTGTATCTAAAAATAAATTAATACATTTTTAGTGCAGGAAATATTGATGGTAGATTAGAAATTGCACAAAGGTACGCATAAAACACCCATAATCCTACTACTGTTGGACAACCTCTGAGCCCCATTATCCTTTTACTAGTGATTGGCTGATAAATTCTACCCTGTGTTAATTAGCCAGGTTGTCTGAAATTTTGAGATAGCTTTGTTTCTTCCAATTTGTTTATTTGAAAAATTCAAAACTATAGGAAAAATTGAAAGAACAGGACAGCCAACACCCGTATTGTATCTATCACCTAGGTTTTTCATTGTTAACATTTTGCCTCATTTGTCTTAACTATCTATACATCTACACTTTAAAAGTTTGAAAGCAATTCGCAAATAAGTGCTGCTTCACTCTAAATACTTTAGCATTTTCCCAAAGAACCCCAGGACATCTTCTGTGTAACCAGGATACCATTATCATTCTCAAGAAATTTAACATTGAACAGTAATATTGTCTATATAGTACATATTCACATTTTCTCATTAGTCTCAATGACATCCTTTATAGATTTCTTTAAAATGCAATTTTTGGAAGAAACTTTTTTTTTTTTTTGTCTTTTTCCGTGTCCGGCAACGGATCGCAACCCTCAGTGTCGCCCCCGCACCGGACCGGGACCGGCAACGGGATCGCAAACCTTGGTGTTGCTCCCGCGCCTCGCTCAGCCAGTGAGCGGGAGCCGGTCTGTATGTGGGATCCGAACCCTCGGACGGGAGCGCCGCCGCGCTTCCCAAGCGGCGCACTATCCAGTGCGCCACTGGGCCGGCCCTGGAAGAAACTTTTATGTTTTAATCTGAAAATCAGCTGGGGAGAAAAGACTAATTTTTAAGAGAGAGCAAAATAAAACCTAAAACTTTGCATTTGTAAAGTAGAAAGGTTTATTTCTCTCATTTGAAACTTGTAACCATAATCAAATTAGAAAAGATAGTGCCCAGAAACAAGACTTAGTTAATGCTTGTTTCTACAAGAGGCATGCAGGCACAGTCAGGCAAGTTGAGTATTCCTTTAGTTAGGCATACTTTATTTTCATGACTAGATTTATAGCACAGGTCTTGACTATAGATGAAACTTTTTCTATGAGACAGTTTAAAGGGCCCATATTTTTCCCAGGGAAAAAAAAATATGTATTTAGAGACTAAAGATTTTTTGCCTTTTCTTTCTGAGCCATTTGCTTTATTTTTGCTTCATTAAAAGCAAACTTGATTCTATTTACAGAAACCTAATAATGAAGGGCTGGCCCGGTGGCACACTGCTATAGTGCACTGCTTGGGAGCGTGGTGGCGCTCCCGCCGAGGGTTCGGATCCCACATACAGATCGGTTCCCGCTCACTGGCTGAGCGAGGTGCAGGCGCAGCACCGAGGGTTGCGATCCCGTTGCCGGTCCCGGTCCGGTGCGGGGGCGACACTGAGGGTTGCGATCCGTTGCCGGACACGGAAAAAGACAAAAAAGAAAAAGAAAAAAAAAAGAAAAAGAAACTTAATAATGAAAAGTACAAGGATAGACTTTATATTATCACAAACCTGTTCTATGTTAGCCTAAATCTAAATTTGGATTTGGCTTTTGTGTTGTTCTTTCTGCTGGTAGGAAAGATATGGTGATGACACAATTGTTAAAGTTCCACAAAGAAACCAGGCCTTTTTGAATGCATGAAAGTTTTGAATTTCTGAGTGCTAAAAGGGGAATTGCTTTTGGTGGACATGTTTTTTCAGTAGAGTGAAAACGTGCACATTTACGTTTCTCAGATACCTAACTGCAGTGGCCCCTAACGCATCTCTGGATTTTCATTTTCTTTCCTAGCACCCTGTAAAGCCTGATTTACCAAGTATGTAGTAGGGAACAGACTGCAATGTGCCGTTTGTTCTTTGAAGCTGTCGGTTGTGACAGGGAAGAAACTTTCTCCTTATCGCCACTGCCCTTCGTCCTTTCTTCATTGGTAGGAACTTCATAGTGAGCTTGCCCTAAAGCTAAGCCTAAATTTATGGCCGAAGTCTCATCTTAGAAGGGACGTGGAGGGGACCCTCCAGATGGAGTATGTTCCTTCAGGTGCTTGGTCTCATTTTGTAAAGAGAAAAAATATTCTTTAAAAAATCTTTTTAGGCTTCTTAAGGAAGTTTAACCAGTGCTAAAGGTCACCGTTTAAAAAATATTTATATATTGACGAGTTGAATCTTGCTTATTATCCAGCAGTGCATTCTAACCAGTTTCCAACTGATAGATGGTTGACTTCATCTTTCCCAAAATAGAAATTCTGAAATGCCTGTTTATTTCCTAACTACCCATATGCCTTTTGATAGATTTGATCCAGCCACTAATATGTATGTCTTAAAATTTCACTGAAAGTAATTTTAAACCATAAAAGATTTTAAAAATACATTTAAAAGACTAAGAACTATTGCCTTTCTTCCGACATTATCTCCCCTTCCTTCTGAAAGCCAGTATATTGGCCATTTTATAAAGTTTTTATTTAAGTGTGCCTCATCCTTGCACTGCAGTGAAAGGACCCTTTTCTCTTCCGAATATCCCTGTCAAAATTATGTTAGTGGTAGGATGGATTTATATCCTATGATGTACGCAAGATATTGCATTATGCAGTATTTAAGTGAAAATGTCAGAAAGTAAAGCAAGAATGTTGTAGTTAAAAGTGCTTTAAACTATGACTGGAATGTGACATTGGAAAGTTTATTAATTGTTCCTATGGTTTTTATTAAGAGCTTACAGATCTCGTATTCAAGATGGGGAAAAAAAGTTCCTTACATGTCTCCCGAGAAGCGTTGCTTTTGTATACTTCAAGCTATAGTGATTTTTATTGTGCTTTTTATTTGAGTCTGTCACTTGTATTCAATCTAAGAGTCTTTGATTGTGTTTTGCTGCTTATTGAATCTTTGTGGTAGGTAGGTTTTTACTATGCCTGCAGCCTATAAAAGTATCCATTTTTAAAAATTTTTTTATCTTATGTAATTGTCAAGTATAAACAGTATCCTCACATAACTAAAATTAGTCTCAAAATATCTTCTTTTTTTACTGGGAAGAAGACAATTTTAAGGTTAATGGACTCCTTTAATTCTTGTTTAGTTTGCTATAACTAAAAATCTATAAAATAGTAACATAATGAGAATTATTTTTTAAAGTTCTATTGTACACCCCTTTAAATGGTTTTTCCCCTTCATAGACGGGATTCTGCAAGGAAAAATCAGATTGTTTTTGACAACAGGTCCTATGATTCATTACACAGGTATCACCTGCTGTGACTTTGTGATTTCAGACTTTTAAATAAATAACATGTTCAGGATAGGGCTGAGCTTTTTCTACCTGGATTGGTAATCACCACAAGGGAGATATTTAGAATAAATGAATCTTTCATTTTTAACTTTATTTTGAACACTTAAAAAAAAAATCCTACCATCACTTTATAGTTTGATTAGGATAAATATAAATGGTAAACATATCAAAAATATTAGAATGATAATCTAAGGTCACATGTATTGTCTAGGCTGTTTGTAGCTTTAGCATTTTCTATTAAAGGCTGTTCTCTTTATGATTATGAGATACGGCTTTTAAAAAGTGGAATTAGAAGATCCTGTACTGTTTATTGGAATATGGGACAATATTAAAGACACAATTGTGAATAATTTATTCTTTGAGGAAAATCTGTTTCCTAGATACTTTGTAGTAAATTAAGTATCTTTAATAACCTAACATCCCGAGCAGATTATTTCATTTTCTAGGATGAGCCCTATCATACCATTTTTAAATTAAGAAACCAAGATATAATTTTTTTGCAAAAATTCCTCAAATATTTTTCAGCTATTTGTAGAATTAATTTGGCAGAATAGGGACTTAAATATTATAGTGAAGTCATTTTATAGGCAGGTGTCTAGAGGTAACACTTTCATTATAAAGTAATAAAAACCTCTGAGGATCCCTCATATTTTGTAATCAATTACAATGAAAAACCCATAGGTTAGAAAAAGCTGAAATAATCCATGTTATTGTGTGCATCTGTTTTTTAGAACACACATTGAGTCTACCAGGAACGTGAATTAAATAGTATACGGAGGGGGGACCTATGGTAGTGAGTAGGGAGTTCTGCAATCAGACTCTTTGGCCAAATTCTTATTTGCTAAAATTATTTTCATGCTATTGATGATTAAAATATTTGGTAAGTTTATTTTGTCAGCTAGTTAAATCTCCATAAAATGTTTATACTGCAGTAGTGGAATCATTTTTCTTGCTTTTTTTCAAGGTGGTTTAATTTTTCTGACCAAAAGATTTATTTAGAACATGTGCTAGTGTACAGAGAGAAAAATAGCATTTAATAATGAGATGTTTTTGGTAGTAAATCTTCTCAGTTATCTTGCTGCATTCACAGATAGTGCCCCTGGGATAATATTGTTGATAAACCTTTTTAAAAAAAAAGTGGTGATTACTTCTTTCCTTCAGTATGAAAAGTTCCCCCCTTTAGTTAATTACCATGGTGGTGGTGGTGATGGTGATGGATTGCATGTTAGCATGAATTAAATTTTTTAAAAATTGCATGTTTCCACAATTGTTTATTATGTAACAATAATAATTTTTGCATTGTTTAGCAACTATGGATATATTCATAACATACTGCCGAGTTAAGTATCGGACTGTAGTTATTCACATGAATTTCAGAGGTATCCTTATATAACCTAGGAGAAAATAATTAGCTAGTTGTGCCACTTAAATGTGAAAAGTGAAAGAAAAGCAGAGTAATTAATAATTTAATTCTGGAGAGCAGGAATAGATAACATGAATATATGCACAGTGTGTCAACCTTCAAGAATGTTTATTAGATGTGACTCTGCACAGAGCACCATAATTTGCATACTGTGAACCTCAGTAAATCTTAAGTGACTATAGAATTAAGTGTCCCCTCAGTAAAGTAAGAAGATATATACTGAAAATAGGAAAGGAAATATTTTATATAAATCTTATCCCCTACAGTACCTGGCTCAGTACTTTTTAAATGAAGTTTTCTTAAAGTTATTTTCTCTTTTTCATGTAAGCAAATACCTAATAAGGTAAAATTGGCTAAGTTGCTTTATAATTTTTAAGTAGTAATATGTTTTGAATTAAAGCAAATTAACTCAGTATTTCATCTTCATGAGCAATGCCTATGAGTTTGAAGCATTATATGTTTTATAAGAATTATGAAATTATAACTTTGAAACAAAGTTATTCTTATTGGGTCTTTGTTCAGATTTCTAATATTGATACTCTGCAAAATTGAAAATATGTGACTTGACTGATGGTTTCAAATTGCATTGACTTGTGGCCCTTAATAATTGGCCACTTACCTACAGTAAACCAGAAAGTAGAATAGTATCCAATTAAACTCTAGGTTTACCAGGGAGGGTTTTGTCTTATTGCCAGAATTGGAGAGGGAGCCATGAGCCATGGCTGATTTATTTGGTATTGAAACTTTTGTTGCTTAAAATATACGTAATCCCTTAAAATGACTTCCTCATATAAAATTTTTAATAGAAGTGGTACTTTTAAAAGTGCAATAATAGTTGACAAACTGCTTCTGTCTGGCATGTCATTTAAAAAACAAAACAAAGTAAGTTTATAGAAGTAGTTAACCTGAAATGCATCATTCAAATGATGTCTTCATAAACACTTCGTGGGAAATAGCCAAATAGATATACTTCTCGCCATATAATCATTTTTCCAACATTCTTGTTTATTTTGATGCTTGAAGTGGAGGAGTAGAATATATACAGACACACACACACACGCACACACACACAGCAGGGGTCCCCCGTCCTGTACACGTACTCATGGACATGCTTGCACAGCAAAAGTCCAAAAAACGTGTATATACACACAAAGTAATCATGCTTACCAAAATGTTTTCTTCCTGCAAACTGATGCTTAGAATTTATAAATTGCTGACATAGTTACAGTAAAATATGCAAATCTTTATATTTTTTTCTTCCATTGGTTTGCCAGGTATTTAGTAGATAACGTAAAATTTCAAGAGAAAGAGAAAACGAGATTGTGTTATTTGGACTTCGGATGTTTCAGCTGGCCTCTTCATCACTGTCTTGGTCAACATGCCACATGTTACCTTGTCACCTTCCTCACACCCAAAGGACGCTGTCTCTTCTCTTTACTGAAGAAGTTTCTCCATCTTGTTACCTTTTTCTAGTTTCTTTGTACATAGCTGAAAATACTGAGAAAAGTGATAAATATTTCTGTTTTATTCTCTAATTAGTCCTACAATTTTGACAATTAACTTTTTAACAAAATGTGTTTTATTTAAGAAATGTATTTAAATCTGGTGTTGGGTTGATAAATTTGCAATTAGTCATAAATGCATTAGCTATCATAAATGTTGTTTACCTGTCCTGGAAATTTCATTTGTACAGACCAAAATCCACACCCTCATCACAGCCCAGTGCCAATGGAGTCCAGACAGAAGGACTCGATTACGACAGGCTGAAGCAGGTATGTGCTCAGAGGCAGCTTTAAGTGTGAGGTTTGCATTAGTCATAAAATAATGAGCTTCTGCTTTTCACTTACCATATTGGCAAAAATGTACCCAACAGATCTGATTTTGGCAAGAATGTGAGGAAATGGGCACTCCTGTTACTTCTGTTTTCTAAAAAGCAGTTTGGGAAAACAAATCAAAAACCTTAAATATAAATGTTTTGGGCTGGCCAGTTAGTTCAGTTGGTTAGAGTGCAATGTTATAATACCAAGGTCAAGGGTTCAGATCCCTGTGCTGGTCAGCCACAATTTAAAAAAAAAAAAGTCTTACTTTTGAACCCAGCAATTGTAGAAGTACACATATATATATAGTGGGGGCTGGGGTTCTGCAGCCATGAAGGAAACAGAGTATTTAATAGTGAATTGTAATTTGCCCATGTTAGGTGAAAGAGGTAACAAAACAAATGTGTACATTTTTATAAAATTGAAACTCAATTTTATAAAAATAAAAAAAAAATACTGTCCATATTTTGGGTACATATATGTTATATATAATATCTGTGTACTCAGAAAAAAGTAATGATAAGCTTGTGAGTATTAAAATATTTTCTTCGGCCGGCCCGGTGGCGCACTGCTACAGTGCGCTGCCTGGGAGTGCAGTGGCGCTCCC
>NW_007726476.1:191701-199392 GCF_000696425.1 Galeopterus variegatus
GCGAGGTGCGGGCGCAACACCGAGGGTTGCGATCCGTTGCCGGTCACGAAAAAAAAAAAAAGACAAAGAAAAAAAATAATAAAATATTTTCTTCATAGAAGAGGTAAAATAATTTTTTTAGACAAACCCAATTTTTATACTGCAAAGCTATTTGAAAAGTTAAATTGAGCTATGTAATTTGAAAAGTAAGCATCTTGGCATTGGTAATCAAGCCTTTGTATTGCTATGTATTGAATTTCTCTTCTTGAAAATGCTTTCAAATAGAGCACTTTGCACACACTTGAAAATATGGTAAATTCTTGGTTATCTACAGTAATGGAACAGAAGAGGGGAGTAGATTTGATTTGGGGAGTAATTTGAAGATTGATTTGAATAAGGTTATTTATTCATCCATATGATAAATTCTTTACCTCAGTTTCCTTATTGTTCCAATGAAAAAATTAAACTAATTGATAGTTTTTAACTTTATTTTAAATATGAAGTGCTTTTTTATATAATGTTTTGTAATTATTATTTTTGTAATTGCCACATAATGTACATATTTATGGGATAGAAAGTGATATCTTGATACAGGTATAAAGTGTGCAATGATCAAATCAGGATAATTAACACATCTATCACCTCAAACATTTATGTTTTCTCTGTTGAGAATATTTAAAATCCTTTCTTCTAGCTATTTGAAAATATCAATAAATTGTTGTGAATTATAGTCACCTAACAGTACTGTAGAACACTACAACTTGTTCTTCCTGTCTAGCTGTACATTTGTATCCATTAAACAGTTTCTCCCTACTGCCCCCTTACCCTTCCCAGCCTCTAGTAACCACAGTTCTGCATTCTACTTCTGTGACCTCAACTTCTTTAAAAATTTATTTTTTCTTAATTAACCCAAGATAGTCGTATATGTTTATGGGGTACACTGTTAGAATACATCTTATTCTTCCTGTCCAGCTACAATTTGTATTGACCACCCTCTCCCTGTTCCCCTTGCTTCCACGTATGCATGAGAACCTGAGGTACTTCTCTTTCTGTGCCTGGTTTATTTCACTTAATATAATTTTCTCCAAGCTCATCCGTGTTGCTGCAGAAGGCAACATATTGTTTTTTTATAGCTGAGTAGTATTCCATTGTGTATATATGCCACATTTTCTTTATCCAGTCATCTGTCGATGGATATTTAGGTTGGTTCCAAATCTCGGCTACTGTGAATAGAGCCATGATAAACATGGGAGTGCAGGTATCCCTTCAACATGTTGATTTCCTTTCCTTTGGGTATATACCCAGTAGTGGGATTGCTGGATCTTTTGCAGTTCTGTCTGTAGTTGTTTGAGAAACTTTCGTACTGTTTTCCATAATGGCTTTGCTAATTCACATTCCAACCAACAGCATATAAAAGTACCCTTTCTCTGCATCCTCACCAGCATTTGTTATTTTCAGTCTTTTTGATAATAGCCATTCTTACTGGATGAGATGATATCTCATTTTGGTTTTAATTCGCATTTCCCTGATGATTAGAGATGTTGAGCATTTTTTCATATACCTCTTGGGCATTTGCATATCTTCTCTTGAGAGATGTTTATTTAGCTCACTTGCCCATTTTTTGATCAGGTTGTTTTTCTGCTGTTGAGTTTGAGCTCCTTTTATATTTTCGATATTAATTCTGTGTTGGATGAACAGTTTGCAGATATTTTCTTCCATTCTGCAGGTTGTCTCTTCATTCTGTTGATTGGTTCCTTTGCTGTGCAGGAGCTTTTCAGTTTGATATATTTAATCCCATTTGTCTGTTTTTGCTTTTGTTGTTTTATTCATACAATCTTTTAAAAGAAAGAACCTTAATAGTAATTTAATTTGTTTTTGTTTTTTATGGCCTGAATGTGTTAAGAGCAATTTAATTTTTTCTGAAGTATGCAATATTAAAGAAAGTCTTTTTTATTCTGTATACCTAATGTTTTTCTCTAATATTTTAGGACATTTTAGATGAAATGAGAAAAGAATTAACAAAACTAAAAGAAGAGCTCATTGATGGTAAGTGTCTGAACAAATTTGCTACCCTTTGAAAATAATGTTTAAGAATGGCCATTTTTACAAATACGTGAATAAGGAAATATCCAGTTTATTACATGAGAGCAGTTACTTTTCCATAGTGTCCTTCTCTTGGCTTAGGATGTCAGGGAGGAGCTCTCTCCTTCATGTAATGGAAACTATTTGTAAAATAGGGATAAACGAGATCCTTAAGTTTTAGATGTTGACTATGACTAGATGGAAAACCAGATGAGCACATCTTTCCCTAATGTACCTCTCTCAGTCCATCCCACGGCCCTCTTGTATTTGAGCCACAGAATCAGTGTTTTTATTTTGTATATAAAGGGGGAAAATAACCCTTAGGTTTTAGATGTTGACTATGACTAGATGGAAAACCAGATGAACACATCCTTCCCTAATGTACCTCTCTCAGTCCATCCCACTGCCCTCTTGTATTTGAGCCACAGAATCAGTGTTTTTATTTTGTATATAAAGGGGGAAAATAAGTAAATACACGTACATAGAAGTTATCGTCTTTGCAATATTAAAACAAAGGTCTGTCTGTGCCATGTAGGATGCAAAATCGGTGTATCTGTTTATTCCTGTGGGTTTGAACACAATCCTTAAGATTTCTTAAGAACGAATCACTCATTTATTTTACTTTATCATTGTATTTAATTTCAGTACCTCTCCTTTTCTCTCCAGCAATCAGGCAGGAACTGAGCAAGTCAAATACTGCATAGAGAAACAAACGAAGGAGAGATTGGACTTTAATCTGGAGAAGAAGAAAAAATTTCTACCAACCACAGCTGTTAACAACAAACCCCTACATTTTGTGAGCTGTGAGAAGACAGCGGAGACAAACACTCAGAAGGAAGGAAAAAGCAGTGCACTCTGGAAGCTTCAGACGCCCTGACTCTGGCGATGAGCTGTTTTCCTCCTAGTCTGCTGCTTTTTTCTGACCTTTATACAGGATGGAAAAGAGTCGTATAAGAGTTCCTATAACCATTATGCAGAAATACTAAGCCCATCAGGCAAGAGTAATGCTCATTGAGATATTTTCATGGCAAGATAAAATCGCACATTTTCCACAATCCATTGCTAAAATAAAGAGGAGAAAGGCTTATGAAGTTTTCTTTCAGAGTGCAGATGAAGAATTTAGCAGGTTATGCTATTGTATTGTAAATGTTTCTCTCAGGTTTGTCTTCCTATCATATTTGATATTCCATGAATAATTGAGATCAGCCCTGTGTAGGTTAAGACCATATAATGTGGAACAAATGGAAGTGTGTGGGTTTTCAAAGGGTGATATTTATAAGAAAGTGTCCTAAAAATAATTTGTCCAGCTTGAGGAATTTTAGAATGATAGGAAGTCTTTCAAGTTAGCCTTCATGCAATTTTGTAGATTAAAACATAAAATTCGTCCAGAATTTAAAGATTTAGATGCCTTCCTAAATTGGTACAATGCTTTACCAAATCTATGACTTCTACATAACACAAACCAGTGGTCAAATGTAAAACAATATATTGTAGATTTACTGTAGGTTTTCAATCTTTTTTAGATTTATGCATGTGGACATTTTTATAATGTGATTACAACCACCACAAAGTTAGCTTTTTAAATCACAGACAGTGATGCATGTCACACAGTACGTAGTGGCCTTTTCAAGGCCTAGTCCCAGGGAGAACATTTTGTAGAGTATTAGGGGAGTGGGAGGATGGGAAGGAATAATTTTTTTATTTAAAGTTAATTTCTGCACTATTTTTTCTCAATTACCTGCATGAATAATAATGAGGAATATTTTGTGACTTTAATTGGTAAATATGTTAACAAAACAAAGTACTTAATCTTTTACATCATGTCTTCAGCTATTTGTATCTTAACTGGTAATTTCAATGGTCTGAAACATGATTCTGAGCTTCACATGAGTTATATCTTATTGTGGAACTCAAAAGTTTGATCACTGAATTTGGCAGTTATTATTACCTTGGTACCCCTGCAGTTACAGGTGTTCAGGTACATACATGTTCCTGACTGTGAAGCTGCTTTTGAATTTTGTTATGTTGAAATACAAGGAGTAACAGTGATGGCAGCAGTTAAGGGTCCCAGAAGTCATAGATAAAGGGAAACCATCGAGGGGTTCTGCAGTTTTCTCTTAATAAAGTGGGACTTACATCGTGGAGAGAAGGAACTAGATATTGTACTTACCACCTTGTGTGTCTGTGTGTGTGTGTGTGTGTGTGTGCACGCGTGCTGCGTGTATGTAATCCACTCCCTTTTCCTTTCTTTGAAACTGGTAAGATTAGACAATAGGGGAGAAATTCTACATGTTGCAATGATAGCTTTTTGGAAAATTTAGGAAATCAGAAATTCTCCAGGCTCCATCTTGATTTATGCTTGAGTTGCTATGTGCCATATTTGCTTTGAAATTTTTGATTATCAGAAGTTTCACTAAAATTGTGAAGAAATAATTCACTTTCATCTGCTTTCTAGATTTCATTTATCTCAGTTCATAAGACAAAGCTCACTGATAGCGTAGTTTTCTAAATACTGCAGACTAGCAGCCATTACCACTACAAAGAAGTTTGAATGAGGGAATTTATTTTCCTTGTTAAAATAGTTCCTGTTTCTGTAGAAACTTCATTTTTAGATTAAACTGTGATGGATGAGCTATCATAATTCAAGTACACAGTTCTTCTGTCAAGTATTCATTGTCATGCAATAGTAAGTAGTAAAGGCATTTAAGGCGCAACAAGGTTATAAAGTACTATTTTCTAAAGAAATAGGAGGCATTTTCATCCTTATTATTGTACTTTTGGTTATACAAATAGTTTGACAATGTAAATGTTTATGTCCCCTACATATCTGGTCAGAAATCACTTTTGATTTTGTTGGGTAAGTTAAATAGTCTATAATAGGTAGAGTACTGGGTACAAGAGGTCCAAAGTAAGATAAAAGACTAAAATAAAATGCTAAATCTTAAACTGGTTTATGCACTAAACGTTTTGTGCCTTGGTCTAATATTAAAATGATGTCTGTGTAAACTGACAAAAAAGAACCAGTGTTGAATCATGCTATATTTTCCATCATTTTGCATTATCTCAGATTGCTAAATGTGTTCTTTCCAAGTTTGATCAAATTACAGTATACATTTTTTGCTGTCATTAATGGCAGTTGTGTCGTTGTTAGAGATTTCAGTAATTAAAGTGGGAAACAGAAACTTAAGTTATTTTCCTTATGAAAACTATGTTCCTTGGACCCCCATTATTCTGATGGTTTTTGTGCTCTTGTACATTGGATGTCTTAAGCTGAGTACAGTTTAGGGGATCCTTTCTAACTACAGGAAGGTACTGCTTTCCTCAACACTGTGATCTGACCTATGACAAATCTGTACTATACACTATGTAAATGGCTAACAAGTCAATTGCAAGCAAACTGAATGTACAAACCTCAGTGCTGGTGCTGAAATCTCTTCAGAATAGTCATCATGATTTAAAAGTCTGTTTAAAATCTTGCAAGCATCAAGTGTCAATCAAAACTGAAGATGAAACACTCATGAATGTTGAATTCTCATGCTTTAGGTGTATTTCCTTTTTAGGTTTTTCAGATCTCTGCTGTTTTTACCGTAACTTTCATTTAAATTTCCTACACACTAAAACTTCGTTTGTGAGATTGAAATAAAATTACAGTATATACATGTTGCTTGTTTGTGACACTTAGATAATCTTTTGAAATAATTTGTTAGTTCTAAAATAAGTTATATTGGATGTGAAAAACACCTTTTAAAGTCCAAGATTTCATGACTTAAAAGTTTACATGTCACATCACTATTCTTTAAGGAGTTCATAAAGTCATGAATACTAAGTAATGTATACAAAGGGAATATGTGATAATGTATCTACTTTTTGTTTGAAATAACTGTTGGGTATTCTCTGTTTGGTCTTATTTTCTTTTGGCCCAGCTTGACACAGTGTGGTACTCTTACGTAAAGTCAAGATGATGATAAATATTTGATTTGACTCCATTTTGTCTACAACTTGGTCAAATACTTAAACTCATTTATACAGTTAAAATTTTCCTTTATGGGCCCTTGGTCAAATACTTAAACTCATTTATACAGTTAAAATTTTCCTTTATGGGCCGGCCCGGTGGTGCACTGGAGAGTGCGCCGCTTGGGAGCACGGCAGCGCTCCCGCCACGGGTTCGGATCCCATGTGGAGACCGGTTCCCACTCACTGGCTGAGCGCGGTGCGGGCGCGAATCCCGGTGGCGCACTGGAGAGTGCGCCGCTTGGGAGCACGGCAGCACTCCTGCCGCGGGTTCGGATCCCATGTGGAGACCGGTTCCCACTCACTGGCTGAGCGCGGTGCGGGCGCGACACTGAGGGTTGCGATCCTGTTACCGGTCAGTAAAAAAGACAAAAAGGGGAAAAAAAAAAAAAGCAATTACTAATGTTTAATACCTCTGACTTTTCACTGAAAGCCATTTAATATTTATAAGTTAGATGCTTTTGAAATTAAAACATGATATATATACAAAGAATCTCCATGACTCTTAGTGAACAAAATTATTTTTAGGTAGCTTTGACTACATCAATATGTAGTGGAGAACATTTACTTATAAGAACAGTTTTCTCTTGAGTATAAGCACTTAGTACTTCACGAAGTTCATGGAAAAATAGAATTAAAAGATAATAAATCTTATGAACTTTTTGAAGACTCCTTGTATTTTGACTAAGTTAGTAACCCCTGGAGAAAGGCCATTTTATGTGAGCTAGCCGCTGTGGGGTCTAACATGCAGGTTTTCTCCATTCCAAACCACAAAATAGGCTTTAGATTGCATTTGTTTCCTGTATGTTATCTCTTGATAATTTGAGACATCAGGAGATTTTTTTATATCTCAATACTGGGAAAATGAAACCTTCACATTTAAAGTCTAAGATTGATTAGAAAAGATAGTAAAATATTAGCAGTAAATTTAGGATGTTTATGGATATTCTCAGTCAACATAAGTGGCATTCTAGGATAAATTTCTTATGGAGTACTAATGGTCGAGTCACATAAAAGGAAAATTGAGTCTTGTTAAGGAGACTGATTTGAAAACTGATCAAGTATGAACTGTGTAAATTGTCTTTCTAAAATAATTTTTCTTTATAAGGAAACAATCACTGTGAAAGTGGTAAATAAATGACTTGGTCATAATTAATGACAGGGTATAAGAATTACTGCCACATTTATTGGTTATTTTTTGAGATTCGAAGGAATCTATTTATGTGAAGATTGAGGGGAAAAAATGGCTTTTCCTTTCAGTTACAGATGTTCTCTGTTGCACGTACCCTCCTTAAACTGAAATATTAGTGTCATTTAAGGCATGTAGTAGGCCTGTAGCTCTTGCTGGCTAATTTAACATCCAGAATAAATAAAAGCTTAAACCTCAGTTAAGTGTTTGAACTAAAAGATCATAGTCACTGAACTGCACCCCATTGCAGTGAAGTGTATTAAATAGTTAAACCGAGCATAGAGCAGAGTCTCTGGAAGCTTCCTGTGTAGGACCACAGGATTACTAGGCAGAGGGAGAGGACCCGGGACCCAGGTGGGTGGCTGAGAACACCCATCTGAGTATGCTCTTCTTTTACCTCACTTTTTTTTTTTTTTTTTTTTTTTTTTTT
>NW_007726476.1:200144-205043 GCF_000696425.1 Galeopterus variegatus
CTGGGTTTGTTCTACTGACCACGGCTTTAAGTGTTTTCAGTGTTGGTGTTTCCCAAGACCCTTTTGTCCTCAAGTGTGAGGTTTATGCTTTCTTGAGGGTGAACTGACTTAGCCACAGTCCCCTTCTAATCGCCATAGGCTACAAGACCACCCCAGTGCCAGTGGGAAAAGTCAGGTGTGATGAATTTGTGTAGATCTAAGCCAGTTCTGTACTTCGGTGAGAGCCTTTGGAGGGTTGGTAATAGGTAGACTTTGCCACTAAAATTTCCAGGGGGGGAAGGGGGGTTAGGGAGAAATTGGTAAAGGGCCACAAAAAAAGTTTACATTGTAGTGATAAAACAAACAAAAAAAAATGCAGGGAGAATGGTTTCTCTCTGAGGAATGTAATTGGGAAGATTTAGTCATTTAGAAGAAAGCTGTATTAAAATCCAGATATCCCTTCCTGTATATTTGCTACTAAGGGGGTGGGAAACTCAGGTCTGAGCCAGAAATTTAGAATTTGTAAATTTCAATTGCAAAAATAGAATTTGAGGAGAGTGTTTGGCTCTAGCATAAAACAGCCTTGTTTCTGAAAGGAAACATCACTGAAAGATAATTATTGAGGCAAGGGCTTTGCCTCTTTCTTAGACTAAGTTACGCTTTCTCTGTGTTCCTCTTCCGCTGCTGTCGTGTGTGTGTCTGGAGTTCCAGGTAGTCCACTGGACTGGGATTCGCCGGCCTCACCGTTGTGGCTAGTCAGTTAATATCTCGGATCCTTGTCTGTAAAGTCCCTTCTACCGCTAAAACTTAGTTCTGAGTTCCCTTATTCAGTGTGTCCTCTGCAGCTACTCGGTTTATTTCTTCTTTTTTGATCCAAGAGGAGAAAAAAGATCTGAGCTTTGCTCTCCAATCAGCTTTTAATTGTTTTAAAATTGTAGACCCCATACACTGAAGAAAACATCCTAGGTGTGGACAAGGAAAAATCAATGGAATGACAATTTTGAGGTTAGTAATGTGTGTGAAGTATTAGTGATGTGTTTCTGTATCCTTTGTGTGCTTTTTTTCATGGTTTCAATTAAGGGTATCTGCTTGGTGCATTTTTCCTCGTCTGTGACTTTCAGTCTGGAAGCACATTCTGCCATTCAGAAAGGCCAATTTTAATAATGGAGTGAGATCCCGTGAGACCTGTGTTCTGATTATGATATATCAGTAACAGAAGGTCCTTTTGACAGTTTTTCTGGTGCAGGAGCCATTTCTAAGTAAACAGACTTTCCGGAGCTGGATGGAGCAAAGCGGCCCTTCTTTCTTCCCAGGAAGAGCGCACTTCAGTGGTTTTCACATCCCCAGAACCTGCCGTGCTGTTGTTTATTCTATCCCTGCCATGCTTGGGAGGAAAAGAGGGATAATTACCCTCCCCTCTCTGCCCTTATATAAGCTGTCATTCCTCCCTAGGTCCCTGTTTTTAGTCAATCCAAAAGACTCTTACAGCAGTTTCTGGACAGACCAGGTGACTCATGTCATTTGAGTGCTCTGAGTCCTTACTTGATCTTCAGATGGAACTGATTGGCGCCAAGTCAGAGATGGAAATAGAAGGTGTGGGGTCGTAAAAGATGGGTCCTGTTTTGCTGACGTCTGGGTGTGTGTGTGTGTGTGTGTGTATTCATTCCTTGTTAGCAACGAGACATGCTTTTCATTTATGCAGATGGAACTGATTGGCGCCAAGTCAGAGATGGAAATAGAAGGTGTGGGGTCGTAAAAGATGGGTCCTGTTTTGCTGACGTCTGTGTGTGTGTGTGTGTGTGTATTCATTCCTTGTTAGCAACGAGACATGCTTTTCATTTATGTGTGTTTTTTTTCTTGGGGGAAAAGGTATTTCTAACAAGTGAATGAGAGAAAATTCTATCTTGACATCTATGCTTGATGCAAAATATTTCTGTAATCCTCAACTGCAGCTCTTACGTATTGTCATGGAAATTCTTTTTTGTGTGTCTTTGTTTTTGAGGAAGCCTCTCAGCACTCTGTGATTATAGGAACACACCGGAAGTCTCTAGTCTTCTGTGACTGGGGGGAGGGGAAAGGAGGGGGTGGTAGCCACACCCACACTGTGAGCAGAGCAGACTTGCAGGCAGAAGTGCATCCTAGTTGATTTCAAAACTTGCTTGACCTAAATGAAAGTTCCATTGTGCTTTCTGCTGACCTGTTGCAGGGCATGTGAATAAGTGGCAGGAAAGCTTTTTTGATGTTTTTTACTTTTATTTTTTGAGGTGTGGGGGAGTCAGCAATGAACTTTCTGGTTAGAGAACAACACGCACAGTCTCCCATTATGAGATTTAGAATGTTAAATATATTTTCCTTTTCAGACCTACCAGGTTGATAAACCAAAAGCATACAGTAGAATAGCCCAATAAAAAAAGTTTAAAGGTGAATTTCTTATGGTCTGAATGGATAGTCACAGTGTGTTACCTTTCATAGTGTTCACTGGAATTGGAATCCCATGTCATTTTACTTTGCTGCAAATTTTAGAACTAAAAATGTGCATGTGTGTCTTCAAAAAATAATGCAGATGTATTTCTTTGCTAAAGGTGTAGACATTTGCAGTCCATGAACTGGGACTTTATAATCTGGGAGTGAGCCGCTTAAGATGGCATGTGCTGAAATCATTTTAAAAATTAACATTGGCTTAGACATATACATGGCAGTATTTTAATTAAATTAGAAATCATATAATGTGTGTACGGAACCTCATGTACCTTATCTCATGGAATTTGTGAATTTTGGGCCTTACTGAATTCAGGAGTAAAGGAAACTGGTAGCAACTTGTTTTAAATCAACATACTGTAAATTTCTGCTTGCTTGACTCAAATCATTTGAAAGTCCTAATAAAACAGGATCTCATTGTCAGGAAACATCTTCTTGTAAGAAGAAAATAGAAGAGAGGGTAAGACATGAAACCAAAATAGTGTGCAGGGTAGGATCAGATGGCACCTGAGTTTTGCACCAAAGTTTCAAATAGGAATAAGTAAAAAGGAGAGGACCACTTGTGAGCCAACCTAGGAAGGACTTGCCAGAAAGTAGCAGCTCCTGCTGCGTAATACAGTGCCTTCAAAATGATTCTGTGTGTGAATTGCATGCAACTTCATGTAACCACAAAATGTACTTGTATGTGCATGATGTGTCTAGAATGTGTCAAGTGAGGATTCAGCAAAAAGGGGCCAAGCCCTGTCGCTGATGGATCAGCAACCCGCTGAAGTTATTGGACTTAATGTGACTTAGGTTTGCACATTTGACCCCTGTGTTTGCATTAACCAACTCTGTCATTGAAATTTGATCCATCTCTTCCTTTTGGCTTTCTTTCCTACTTTGCAGATTTGCTGGTTTTAACTGCTTCATTCTTCTGCTTCTTGGTATCCTTTCTTCTTTTGAAATAAAAAGATGAAATAGTTCATTCAAAGGAGACTTGTATTTATTTTACCATTTGCTCTTAACTTACCAATGGTATATGACATGAAAAAGAGTTCTGTGTTCTGTTTTCTTGATTGTGGTTCTGATTATCAAATGTGCTCAGTTTTAAAAGCTTGAGGAACTTTCTGTGCTCATCCTTCTGCATTTCAATCTGTCACAAAGAAGAATGTCAGGCAGTCTGCTTTTATTTCTCTGAATGCTGCTCTTCACGTCTGTCCAACAGTCTCGACAGAAAACTCGGTGACGTCTTCACCGAGACATCCAAGGCCGCAGTGCAGACTGTCAGTAGCGGCCTGTTGGGTAAATGAATGAGCCATGTGCAATCTGTCCAACAGTCTCGACAGAAAACTCGGTGACGTCTTCACTGAGACGTCCAAGGCCGCAGTGCAGACTGTCAGTAGCGGCCTGTTGGGTAAATGAATGAGCCATGTGCATAAGTTCTCCGTTTTAATCTAGGACTACCGAACCTCCTAGGCTTTTTAGTATCAAGGGTGTTTAGTTTGTGGACCAGGACCAGTACTACTGCAAGATCACACAGTGGTGTGGGCGCTTGGGAGTTTTGAGAGCTGGAGACAGGTAAGACTGCTCTAGTTTAGTAACCGTCCTGCTCCCCACGGGATTTCCTTAGAGGCCCGGTCCCTTTCAGCTGAGAATATCTGTGAGTCTGCTTCATAAGGAGCTTGCTGGTACATTAGTGTAAAGGATGCAATCTTTTTAATGTCCTCACTGTAATTTCTGTATAATGCATTTGTTTTCATTCTCTCAAGTCAGGGAGGTGAAAAGGCTCAGGCTTTCATAGACCGAACTCGAGTCATTTCCTTGTTCACCAGCGTCATTTCTAAAGAGGCTGTTTCTTCTCCCCTTCTCTTTTTGGTGGCTGGCCAGTACCAGGATCTGAACCCTTGACCTTGGTGTTATCAATCACCATGCTCGAGCCAAGCGAGCTAACTGGCCAGCTCTTTTCTCCTCAGCTGAGAAGCCCCCTCAGGTTCAGGGGAACGGGACTGTGGGAGAATGTACTTTGACATCACAACGCTGAGCTGGGCCCCAGACTTCGGGATTCTGGGATGTTTTTCATTTCACTCCTTTGGGAAAAAGCATTGAAGATTATTCTTCAATGCTTTTTTTGGTGGCTGGTAGTATAAGGGGATCTGAACCCTTGACCTTGGTATTATAATATGATGCTCTAACAACCGAGCCAACCAGCCAGCCCATTCAAAGCTATTTTTGAAAGTCACCTGGCATATGACGGTAACGTCTATGACCGCCCCCCACCCCCAAATACAAATGAATCTGGAAGCCGGGAGCTGGATTGTGGTGTGTGATAGAGCTGGGCCCTTCCTGCCACAGCTCCTGAGGCTCAGTGGAGATGGATCCTGTCGCAGCAAGCTGGGAACCCAGGTGAGGAGCAGGCTGCTGCCCTGGGAGTCCCCGCTGATGAGCACCCAAACCACGTGA
>NW_007726476.1:205090-207249 GCF_000696425.1 Galeopterus variegatus
CCTTGACCTTGGTGTTATCAATCACCATGCTCGAGCCAAGCGAGCTAACTGGCCAGCTCTTCTCTCCTTCTCAGCTGAGAAGCCCCCTCAGGTTCAGGGGAACGGGACTGTGGGAGAATGTACTTTGACATCACAACGCTGGGCTGGGCCCCAGACTTCGGGATTCTGGGATGTTTTTCATTTCACTCCTTTGGGAAAAAGCATTGAAGAATTCAATGCTTTTTTTGGTGGCTGGTTAGTATAAGGGGATCTGAACCCTTGACCTTGGTATTATAATATGATGCTCTAAACAACCGAGCCAACCAGCCAGCCCATTCAAAGCTATTTTTGAAAGTCACCTGGCATATGACGGTAACGTCTATGACCGCCCCCCACCCCCAAATACAAATGAATCTGGAAGCCAGGAGCTGGATTGTGGTGTGTGATAGAGCTGGGCCCTTCCTGCCACAGCTCCTGAGGCTCAGTGGAGATGGATCCTGTCTCAGCAAGCTGGGAAGCCAGGTGAGGAGCAGGCTGCTGCCCTGGGAGTCCCCGCTGATGAGCACCCAAACCACGTGAAAGGGCTGCTGTCAGGTGTCTTCACAGCCAGGATTCCCCACCACGTTTTGGCTGTTTTTTTTAAAAAACTTTTAATTGAAGTAAAACATACTGACAGAAAAATGTGCATATGTGTACTGCTCACTGAGTTTTGGCAACCTAAACATACCATTTGACCAGCACCTGGATCAGGAAACAACGTTGCCCAGACCCCAGAGCCCCCTCTTGTTTCCTTCCAGCCACTGTCCACACCCAGCACCCCCACTCTCCTGATGCCTGATCCCCCAGATCAGGGTTGTCTGTTTCGTGCTTTTATTTAAATAGAATCATGCTTTTTTGTGTTTGGCTTCTTTCCCTCAATATCCTATGAGAGATTCATCCGTAGTGTGTGTAGTGGCGGCGTGTCCGTTCTCAGTATGATACAGTACAGTACTTGTCAGCCTGGGCTGTTATGGGTGGTGCTGCTGTAAATATTCTAGCGTGTGTCTTTGGTGAACAGAAGCGTTTCTTCTGGATGGGTAACTGAGGATAGAGTTGGTGGGTCGTAGCATTCGCCTGCGTCCAGCTTTGGTAGATCCTGACCCACTTTTAAAAACATCCTGGTCAGGTATGGAAAACCGTTTATGGGCATGTCGGTGGGAAGGGCTGCGAGCCCCCTTCCCTCCCAGCTCCCTTGTGTGCATGAGGGGCTGACCATCGACACAGAGGGGACACTCGGATGAGAGAGCCTGGCCTGCCTCAACAGCTACCTAGTCCGATGCCGTTTCCCTGAGCCATGGACTTGAGAAGTTTCTATCACAACTTCCTCTTCCTCTTACCAATAGAACTTCTCATGTCTACATTTGTTGCAAGCAATTTGATTGGGCAATAAGGTTTTTCCTCCAATAAGGTGACTTTATAGCCAATGACAATTTTTTAAAGTTCACTTTAAATTGACTCTTAAGGAGGTGTGGATTTATGAATGAGTTGTTTCTTCCTGATCTGCAGATTATAGGAAGGTCCCACTCTCAGAGCAAGAGCGGTGTGGCATGTACCCTAGAGTCAAGGGAATAACTGCCTTTTTGGTTTTGTTTTTTCCTAAAAGATGTTCTCTAGAGAGTTCCCATGGGATGGGAGTTTGCTTGGTTTGAGGCGATGATTTCACCCTCTCTCTAGTAATCCAAGGGTTTAGGGCATGAAGTGGATGGTAAGATACAAATCTCCAGTGTAAAGTGCCAATAATTTTTGACAGTATGAAAAATTATTTTTGACTTTTTAACTGGGAGCTGTTCAAAATCCCCAAACTCCTTTGCTCTCCTAAGTTTTTAAGAAAAGGAGACTTTTTCCCCTTCATATCATCACATACCTCAGATTCTCTTGTTAATACTGGGACGTGTTGGCCAACAAGGGTCCAGAGGTTGAACGTGGGCAGCAGATGAGAAGAGATAGAAGAAGCTGGATATTTTTCCTTGCGGGTCTCTTGTCCTTAGTAAACACTTCACTGCACAGCGTCTCACGTGCATTCTTGCAACCTGGTGATGTGAACAAAGGATAAAAATAGCTACTCGGGATGCCTCCAAGTTAGCAAAAGGAGTTGGAATTCCAGATTTTATTTTATTTATTTTTTTATTTTATTTTATTTT